>NC_068364.1:47402039-47483273 GCF_020536995.1 Dreissena polymorpha | reverse complement strand
AAAACAGTTGCAGTGATGGTGAACACAGCATGTCGCATCAGTCATAAGCTTGCTTTGAATGCATGTTTCTCACAATAACCCCCTATTCTTGAACTGCTTGGTAAAGAACCCATTTACCTATGTACATAATAATATGTTTGGGTTTGTCTTCGCAGCCTCTTTTCGTAATATTCGTTGTTCGATACTTCGTGACATGCATTAATCGTCTGATTATTGTGAAGTGTATTAATGATCTTCCGTTTTCTGTTTTTAAATATTTGTTCGCTCTTGGCATTCTTGTTATGTAACACAAATATTGCGGTGCTATCGTTCAGATGTAATGTGCAACTAACTCTTTGCTACGTCTATTTGTAATATAAAAAAAATGGATCCGTTGAGTCTGATTCTTTGATACGTTTATGTGCACTCCGTATCATAATCATGTTTAATGTGGTTATATTTTACTATGTTCGATACCCTGCTGTAGTGTATTGTAGTTAGAAGGCTTGACTATATTTGCACACGGATTGCTGTTGCGGCGGGAGGTGTGTTTGTTCCCTATGCACATAGTTATAAGACACTGTTCCGGAAGCAATTGTAGTTTAGTTGTTTTTATATCTGCGATTCGTGTAAATCTTGCTTTTATAGTCCTTGCCTGTGCATGTCTTTATGTGGAGGGGGATCATATATGGTTCGTGTCGTTTGCTGCATGTTAATCACATTCTTTTTTATTTGCCCTTGGGGGACTAAAGTAAAAGTAAACATTTCTCGTATTTTGATTGACGATTAACAACTTGACCTACGTAAAATAATGTATATACTGGTTTAGGAATACAGTGAAACGCAATGTATTGTTTCAGTAATAAGAAACATACGCAAGCTCACACTTTATTATTATTGCAATTGTTAAGATCATCATTAAAAACCGGAGCATTCCAGCCAATCATTTTCATAAATATTTTTCGAATTAAACATGACACGTTCTAGTTTGAAAATAAAGTCAGATCGGACATTCGTGTAAGTTAAAACAAACAGATTTGTCGCTCTACGGAATGCATATACGCAATCCTTTATAGTATATACGCATCAGCTCATCTTAAACAAATAGACACCACATCTTGGTGAATCTTCGATCTGAAGTCAACTGTGTCTATTTTAAGGATTGGGTATCGCATAAAATCATGCGTGGGATGTTGTTTTTTCAGCTTAAATGTTCACGATCCACTTCCGAATGATCAACACTCGATCGACGATGACTTCACAACGGACCGAGAGGAATTCTTTCAGGAATCTACTAAAGATGACCTAGTGCGAACTCTCCAAGAACAGTATAGACAAAGTGCGAAAGGAAAATGGACTCTGCTACAGCATATATTTCATGCAGGACATTTTAAATCATGGGTCCAAGTTCCTGATAACGAAGATGACCTTGACGTCGAGGTCACCAATGAAGACACCGTTCAAAAGGAATCGTATGGCAATGCTAGCCAGTACGATTCACCATCATTAAGACCTCGAAAAACAATAATCAATGTAATAACGATAATAAGAGTGACTTTCCTCCATCGCAAAAAACCTTTTCCGTTCGACCAGCACTGAGAGTCAATTTTTCCACAAGGTACAGGCAACTTGCACAGCCGTATAGAACTCTTTTCATTTCATTGTTTCCTCTATCTTAGTTTTTATGCTTTTTTCTGCTAGTTCTTACCTTCTACCTTTTTACCGTTGATAACATTTGTGTGTTGCCTATCAAGTCTCGACACTCACTAAAATAGAATGTAGAAGCCATACATGCAGAGGCTGTTGTTTGATGACTTTAGCTGTTTACTGACGTTATCTCTGTAAGGATTGTAATCGATTGTTTTGTTAATCGATTTAGATTTATGTACCTATGTAGTGGCTAGTGTATTGCTATTGGAAATGATATAAATCGATATACATTAACAATTATTTGTCTACTGGACATCCTGTGAACAAGTTTTAATGTTTCGCATCAAGTTTGTGTCATGTTATAAATAAAAACAATAATTGCAGTATCAACAATAAAATTTTTATTCTTGTAGCGGCCTTACACAATTTCGTCCATACTAATCAAACGAACCCGTCGTTTTCAGTGAACCAACCATAATTGGTGCTGATGACGCGTCAGAGCCATCAACTCCGCCTTTTACCAACGGATATGCTCGGGATGTTGTGAATTACCGAGGTATTTTTGAAACGCACTGATATCGACCTCGAATCATTAAGACATACGGAAAGCACCGGAGAGAAACCTGTGTATGACTTTAGAAAACTATTGCGAAAAACTGGGAGACTGGAATTGATCGCAGCAAGTAATAACTAATTGCGTTGTTGGTATTTGTTGATTTGAAATGACCTATTAAACGATTCACCTGTATTAGATCAAACACTTGTGTTACATTCTTGATCAATGGAAGGACTATTATCTTGATATAAACAATATGAGTAGTTTTTATTTAAATATACTCATTAAATATTAGCCGTTCCTTTTCCATTTCCGACAAAAGCGATGAAATTTTTAGATTGCTATGCTTTAACATGATTTGCAATTCTGTTGTGTTTTGTATGTATGTTCTTGATTTTCTTGTTGTTGTGTCTTGTTATATGATCAACATTTATTAGCTCGGCTGTTTTCGGAGAAACCCGAGGTATTGTCATAGCCAGCTCGCCGTCCGACGTCCACCGTCCGACGTCCCCCGTCCGCTGTAGGCGTCGTGCTAAAACCTTAACATTGGCTCTAAAATCAAAGTGCTTCCACCTACATGCCACACCCCATTTTTGGTTCACTAGGTCAAAGGTCAAGGTCACTGTGACCTCTAATATAAAACTTAAACATAGGCTTTAAAATCAAAGTGCTTCCACCTACACTTTGAAACTTCATATGTAGATGCATCTTGATGAGTTCTACACGCCACATTTTTGGGTCACTAGGTCAAAGGTCAAGGTCACCTCTGGTCACTGTGACCTCTAATGTAAAACTTTAACATAAACCTTTACATTCGCTTTTAAAATCAAAGTGCTTCCACCTACAACTTTGAAACTTTATATGTACATGCACCTTGATGAGTTCTACACGCCACACCCATTTTTGGGTCACTAGGTCAAAGGTCAAGGTCGCTGTGACCTCTAATATAAACCTTTACAGGCGCTCTAAAATCAAAGTGCTTTCCACCTACAACTTTGAAACTTCATAGGTAATTCACCTTTCTACACGCCACACCCATTTTTGGCTTGGCTGATGTTTCGGAGAAAACCCGAGGTATTGTCATATCAAGCTTGTCGTCCGCAGTCGTGCTAAAACCTTAACATTGGCTCTAAAATCAAAGTGCTTCCACCTACAACTTTGAAACTTCATAAATAGATGCACCTTGATGAGTTCTAAACGCCACACCCAATTTTGGGTCACTAGGTCAAAGGTCAAGGTCACCGTGACCTAAAAAAAAATCTTACAAGCTTTCGCAGCCGAGCGTTGGCACCCGTTATGCGGTGCTCTTGTTGTAAATTTGTTATTAGAAAAAGCAATATGAACATTATTTATAACGGTATGATGTTGAAATATGCAATATTTTACACAGTTTCCTCCTTGAAATATGCATATCTATTTATTATCGCACTGTTGATTTCTTTAAAGGGGTCTGCAAACAGTTTGGTAAAATGACACTGTAAAAAAACTGTCAAAGATTCCCCAAAAATGCATGCAAAATATTCAAAGAAGCAAACTAACACCCCTACTTAGACAAATGTGTATATATGCCCAATTATTGATTGTCAGCATTCAAAATTATAAAAATCATAAAGCGTTTTTAACGCTTTGCACTGATAATTTAGCGAAATGGTATATAACCGACATAGCGTTTAAAGTACGAATCACAATAACATCCTGATTGGTGAACTGTGAGCGAGTACGCGTTTGCTTTTAGAGGTCCCTGGTTCGAACCTATAGGCAGATATATTTTGTTGTATCGTTTACCTTGTTATTTATTTATTTGAAGCTATTACAAGTATACAGTTCTGTAAGTAAATACATACAATGTTGTTTTGTTTTAAATACGAAATGGGATAAAATGTTTCCTTTAAAAGGGACCAGTTTATTGACAATCACTTTATTATTTAAATGTACCAGTATAAATCAGTTCAATTTTCTTTTACGTTTACTATGAATTTTGTGATAATAAAATGTCTCTTTATATAGTTTTGAATTAATCTAGTACATATGTTATTGTACTTGCTCGTTTGACTATGTTTTTCGTGTGGGATACAATATTATGATACAATATCGTTGTACAAACATGACATACTTTTACATAGTATTTTTTAAAGTATTAACTAATTATCATTTTTTATAATATTTTTTTATAAATGATGTACCTTTACTTTCAAGCAATAGTGCCCTCTTGTATAAGTACCTTGTTTTTTTTTATAACAGTGTAAAAATTGTCTGCAAGCGAAAACACTGATGTTGTATTGCTTTACACACACCTAATGCATATCATGATTATTAAGGAACATAATATACATTTTAGTTTGTAATGTGTGTCAACGCGATTCCCATTTTCGATCATGTATATATTTTGTCTGTTAAATGAATTACGACACGCTTTACGTTTTTGCACCAAACATATCTGTCTCGTGTTATCTGTGATGTTGATCTCTGAAAAAACATATATTCAGAACATAATCTTGCCAAAGTATTTGCCATATAACAAAGAACATTCAAAGCAATACATATTTACTTATGTTTACTATTGTATGTATATCATTTAGCATTTGCAAGCTTTGCCAAGTAATACCATTAACTTTGTCATATTTCGTATTGATGTTATTTAACTGTTATTTATCTGTTATTTATGCTGGTGTGAGAAATACAGTATATTAATTGTTGAACAGTATGCAGTCACACTTGTGTTACATATAAGGTAATGCATATACACGGCAGAAACGTATTTGTGACCAATATATCGTGACCAATATATCCGCTCAATACACACAACTCTATAGTCTTAATATTTACGTTTAACATGATAAATTACCTTTTTAGCCGGATTTTTTTCGAAAAAATCTCGGCTTATAGATTGATGTTGTCGGGCGGGGCGGGCGGGGCGGGGTGGCGGCGTGCTCGAAAATGTTAAAGTTCTTATTTCATGGTATAACTTTGGTATGCTTGGACCTAGAGTCTTCAAACTTGACATGAAGGTTGGCCAGGATTAACAGATGACCACTGGTCATTTCAAGGTCATTCATTTGAAGGTCAAGGTCACTGTGACCTTCAATATAAAAAATGTTAAAGTTGTTATAACTTTGGTATGCTTGGACCTAGAGTCTTGAAACTTGACATGAAGGTTGGCCATAACTAGTTAGTAACCACTGGTCATTTCAAGGTCATTCATTTGAAGGTAAAGGTCACTGTGACCTTGAATGTAAAAATGTTAAAGTTCTTATTTCATGGTATAACTTTGGTATGCTTGGACCTAGAGTCTTCAAACTTGACATGAAGGTTGGCCAGGATTAACAGATGACCACTGGTCATTTCAAGGTCATTCATTTGAAGGTCAAGGTCACTGTGACCTTCAATATAAAAAATGTTAAAGTTGTTATAACTTTGGTATGCTTGGACCTAGAGTCTTGAAACTTGACATGAAGGTTGGCCATAACTAGTTAGTAACCACTGGTCATTTCAAGGTCATTCATTTGAAGGTCAAGGTCACTGTGACCTTGAATGTAAAAATGTTAAAGTTCTTATTTCATGGTATAACTTTGGTATGCTTGGACCTAGAGTCTTCAAACTTGACATGAAGGTTGGCCAGGATTAACAGATGACCACTGGTCATTTCAAGGTCATTCATTTGAAGGTGAAGGTCACTGTGACCTTCAATATAAAAATGTTAAAGTTGTTATAACTTTGGTATGCTTGGACCTAGAGTCTTGAAACTTGACATGAAGGTTGGCCAGAACTAGTAAGTAACCACTGGACATTTCAAGGTCATTCATTTGAAGGTCAAGGTCACTGTGACCTTGAATGTAAAAATGTTAAAGTTGTTATAACTTTGGTATGCTTGGACCTAGAGTCTTGAAACTTGACATGAAGGTTGGCCAGAACTAGTAAGTAACCACTGGACATTTCAAGGTCATTCATTTGAAGGTCAAGGTCACTGTGACCTTGAATGTAAAAATGTTAAAGTTCTTATTTCATGTTATAACTTTGGTATGCTTGTACCTAGAGTCTTCAAACTTGAAATAAAGATTGGCCAGTACTAGAAGATGACCACTGGTCATTTCAATGTCATTCATTTGAAGGTCAAGGTCACTGTGACCTTAAATGTTAAAATGTTAAAATTGTTATAACTTTGGTATGCTTGGACATAGAGTCTTCAAACTTGACATGACAAACTTTCCTGTCATTTAAATCAAAAATCCGGCTTCAATGCGGTCATCTCCGACCGCGGAACTCTTGTTAAGAATTGTTGTGATTGAAGCATGTCGAAATAATTGTAATGTCTGTGTTATTTTAAATAAGATGCTTTATAGTTATATGTTTTAAACATGTCTTGAATATATCAGTTTTACTTTTAAGTTTATGATGCATATTAAGCAGGGTTTTATTGATTGTTTTAAATGATACAATATGGTGTTTTAAATGATAAATTATGATGTTTTTATAATTGTGTTTTTGTTATATATGTTTATTATATTCAGTTCGTATCTATTATTCACCCACTTATTGTCCCCTACCGGTTTCACCGGAGGGGACTTATGGTCTGTCAGTCTGCCTGTCAGTCCGTCAGTCACACTTTTCTGGATCCTGCGATAACTTTAAAAGTTCTTAATATTTTTTCATGAAACTTACAACATGGATAGATGGCAATATGGACATTATGCACGTCATTTCATTTTGTTCCTACGTCTAACATTGTGGTTGCTATGTCAACCAAAATAAATATTCTGAAAATGGTGGAAGTTCTGACAATGGTGGAGCCGATAGGTTACCATATTGCTTGACAATACTTTTTTAAATCATAATCTAATGAATTGTCACTGGATAAGTAGTTTGTTTAAGAGCAAACATTTGACACAAAATTGCAAGTAAAAATATCCTTCCATAAGAGTTTGATGACGAAACGATAGTTCTGTTGTTGTCGTTATTTTTTGTGATACTACGAGGATCGCTTATATTAAGTATAAAATACATCACTCATTGTATGAGCCGAGTGTTCCAAGCGATATACTTTTACTCCTGGGGTAAGTGGTTCGAGCCCAGTTGATGGTTACTTTTTTCTTTCTTTAATTGTTTTCTTGTTTTTTGTTTTTTACTGGAGCTTTTCAGATCAAATGTTTAAATTTATGATTCTTTAAATGATAAACTTCAATCTATGCCAAAATCTGGAAAATGGTCCCTTTACTTGTTAAGCTTTGCGACGCAACTCAATACATGTATGCAATACGACGCTGTTGAGCAGAGTCATCTAACAAGCGGTGAATGCTTTTTACAGCATTGGCATGTCTCACATTATTGGCAACTCATACATATAATATTTAGTTACTGAAAATATTACCAAAATGACGTTCCGAGCGAGCCAATAATCGTATTCGGCGGGTCGAATTGTTTCATATCTGAAAAGAATCAGAACGCGCGACTACATCTGAACAAATGGAGTCTACACTCAGTCTTAGCCAACGACGCTAAAGATAAGTAAAGCCACAACGCAACGAAAAAAATCCATAGAAAATACAAATAAACGTATCACACAATCCAAAAAATACAATATCGAAAAGAACTTCAACTTATGATTAAATTGATGACATTATTAAATATGAAAAAATCAGACATCACACAACAATGATACACGACACGCTCTCCTCAATGACAACTTAAATCAAATGTTTATGACTATAAAATTACGATATGCTGTTCCATGTATTTCTTCCATCCATACATCTTTATTATATTCGAACCATACTGTTTTTTGAAACGTTTGTATCGAATGGTGAACTTTCTGACAAAACTCCCGATTAACAAAATCGATTCACTTATCTTTGCGATTTATTTGTAACCTATTTAAATTTTGAATTATACATTATAAAAACACATCCCAGAATATGTTCGGGATTCGTTCGATATATCCCTTTTGATAAAATATTCTTTTGTAAAAAAAAGCTCTTTAAAATTGATATCCTGAAAAAAAGAGTCAAGTTTGTTTTCGTCATAAATTGCTTATTTAAGTTACAATAAAAGTTAGGAAAGCTTGCTCGATGAGACATTTTAGAAAAATAACAAAATAGGATGATGTATTATATTAACATAGGCATAGCTTAGTCGGAGTTGTATTATCGGCAATAGCCATATAGGAGGTTTTGGGGATTCCGATTATGACGTCACGTTTGCGCATGCTCAAATTTTGGCCGTCAAAACTGCGGCCATTCTGCTATTGTTTGCATTGATGAAGCGCATCGTGATAAGGTTACAAACATATTCGCGACCCTTTTGAAGAACAAAAAATACTCAGAAATTGAAATTCTTTCAGATTAAATTTAATCCAATGAACGAACACAAATAAGGACGAAAACAAACAACAAATTGATTGATTTTATGTAATCAACATATAGAAACTGATTTGAATTTATTTGTCTGTAAAAACTTACCTTGTTACAGATTAACTAAATCTTCTTGATAAATGTTAATGTTTTTTATTTAATTGTTCACACCAATTTTCACACTCTTTGTTTCAGCATTTTAACCCAGTGTTTAATTGCCCCTTTCTTTATCACAAACCAATTATCTCGATATGATCCAGACAGACAATTACTAAGAAAACAGTGTGTCATAAACCCAGGGACCAATACTTGTTTTACTCTGTATGGGGTCTCTGCATAAACCACATGTGTCTGGTCATTAAACACAATTTATGAAACCTCCATGTCATCTCTCGACATATTAAAGGGGCCTTTTCACAGATTTTGGCATTTTTTAACTTTATTCATTAAATGCTTTATATTGATAATTGTAAACATTGGATCGTAAAAGCTCCAGTAAAAAATCAAGAATAAAATTAAAAAAAAGGAAAAGGACATTGCCCGGAGCAGGTTTCGAACCAGTGACCCCTGGAGTCCTGCCAAGTAAAAACGCTTTAGCCTACTAAGCTATTCCACCGAGTACACATACATGACGTATTTTATACCTTATATAAGCAATCTTCGTAGTTTCACAAAATTTGACGACAAAAACAGAACTCTCCAAATTATTCAATCGTTTCGCGTTGCAACGCTTTATAATTTTTAGGTTTTAAAATCGTCAAAAGATGCATATAATGGCTATATTAGACCATGGTAAATGTTCATTATTACTGTTTCCTCACCAATATCGTAACTAAAACGAAAATTTGCGAATCTGAAACAACTTTTTTCAATTTTGTCAATTTACCAAAGCGTGAAAAGATCCCTTTAAGTCACAAACTTAACAGTTGCTTTAATAAAATATTTGAACATATTTTAAAATAGAAATTTGTCCGAAATGGATTAACAGCTAGGAACTATTAAGTATATATATTAGCCAGTTTAAACATAACGATAAAGTGTTTAATAACTATACATTTAAAATATTGTACACATTTACTGCTACACAATTAACGTATTTAACGGGTACCTGCAAATGTAAACTCTGCTATAATGTGTAAAGATCGTGCGTTACTGCAGTGTTCGAAACATCATCATGAAAACAAGCAATCGCGTTTGGTCATTATAGGGATATAAAATACTTGCGTTAAATAAATTAAATTTGTAGATTAATGGTATCATAAAATGCTAGATTTGTATCGCTCATTATCACTACAGACGAGTTTTCAATATACGTGTACATGCAAAGACAGTTCAATTTGCAAAATATGCAGGTGTTTTTTTCAATTTGAATGCTTAAATTTATTAATATTTTCATTCAATGTTAACGAAACGAAAATTCATTTAACGTTAAAGAAAATTAAAAATACATTTCAAGATTGAAATGTATTGAGCTATTTTAGGGCTTTGTTTTATAACTGATTCAATGCACCCCTTACACTAAATTTCAATCGCGAATGAAAAATAACACTATCGCATCCACACCACTTATAATAATATTCAAATTATTATATGTTTTATTATTTTTGAAATATCATTTATTAAATTCTTATTTTTTTTGAAATACGGGTATTTGTAGTTTTGTTTTGTGAAATTGTAAGTACTAAGTCTTCCGACGACCTTAACTCTGATACAATGTAATTGGCCGCGATTAAGAAGTTGACGGCCAATCTATTTTTACTAACGGAAAACCACTCTTGTGACGTCACACAAAAACCTCCTATAACGACCATCGGGCAGTTATATCGACAGCGGGCCGATTATAAAGGTCCGGATTACCTCTGTCGTATGGTATTGTCATTAATACTGTTTCGTGGCCTGTTTCTGTTATTATTCAGCATTGTTTTTGGTGTAAATGCTCCAATAGTAGTATCCATTCTTCACAAAAGTAAAAAGCTATACACATTGGATATATTAAGGGAAAAAATAGCATAGGCGTTAGCCAAACAAATAATCCGAATAGCTTCTTAATATGACCGCTAATAAAAATAATGTCGTTTGCTAGTATAAGAATGCATCAGATATTTATATACAGCACATGAACATGATGAAACTTCAGTTCGACATTATTAATCTTAATGCATGTATTATATTTGCATGCAATCTGAAAGAAACAATATTTGTATTTTAATTTATATTTTTCGGCTACACCATTCGATATCAATGACAGAACAATCTCTTTAAACGAAATACAAATCGATCGTTCTTTATTAGTTGTCTACCATGGTTATAAACTTGACAAACATTTTATGTTTTATGATTAATTTGTATTAACTTAACAATTTAATTCTTAATTCTTGAAACCGCATCCTTATGCATCCAAAACATAACGGTGGTTTGTATTATTTTATAGGATTGAATAAAAAAGACGACTTCGGACTACAAAGAATTTTGTGTAGTATATACACTTGTGTAAAAAGCCAGTAGTTGAGTTCTGAACATGAAAACATCGTCTTGTATCAAATATAGCAGGCAATAGGTATTTTCATTAAGCGGTATTTTAGATGCAAATCATCAACACATCCATAAATAAATGTCAATTAATTCTTCACGGCATTTCATATTGATAGTTACAAAAAAACAATTGGGCGTTGAAATTGATCTTTTTTATTGGTGCTGTTTTATTGGATAGTGTAATAGTTAAGCGGGTCGAAGAGGTTGATACCGCCAGTGATGTTCAGAGTGATGACGCCGAAGCCACACCCTTGCACCGTCAGCTAAAATTTACAGGTATGATTCATATACACACTTAAGACAATTGCACTATTTGTGCACATATGGTTTGCACCTGTCGAAAATTCACACTAAGTAGGTCTTCAAGCAAATGGAATTAAAAAAGCGGGATTTTACGTTATATAAATGAAGATGTTTGACAAAATCGTTATGTATGTATACGCTTGCATAGAACGTTACGTTACACATCACAAATCTGTTATTTATTATAAAAAAGTCACTACCTGAAACCCTTCTGTTAAACAACCAACGACAAGTCCAGAGAGTCCACCATCTCTGATGTATTGGCTATTTACAAACGTTGCAACAGCAGCGTTCTTACTCATCATATCAACGCAATTTTTCGGGGTCACCTTAAAAGTAAGTATCGTTTTTTATAATGTCTTTCAATTTGTACTTTAAGATTGTATAAATTAATTAATCAATAAAAGTTGTGTTAATCAAAATATTTTATTTCGATTTCATTTACTTTTCAGATTAAAGATACATTTGATCCATTATTGATACATGATTAAATAAATACATTTGATTACACGACTATAATTAAAGATTCACCTGTTGACCAGCGTGCCAAGAGCTTGTGTTAGTCGAAACCGTATAGCAGTGGTACAGCACGAGGGCTTCGTGAGACCCTTTCTCCGCTGTGTGACACGCCGTTGCATTGCTATGTGTAAACGGACCCGTACCGTTGACTTTCGAACACGTAGGGACTAAATTAGAGAAACATTTGCAGAATAATTTCCAGGTGCACGTTTATCCAATTAATATACGTTGAAAATGCATTTGATTTGTATAACTGATACTACTTTCAACTAAAGAGTTAAAAGAGAGAGAGAGGGAGAGGAGAGAGAGAGAGAGAGAGAGAGAGAGAGAGAGAGAGAGAGAGAGAGAGAGAGAGAGAGAGAGGAGAGAGCGAGAGAGTGAGAGAGGAGAGAGGGAGGGTGGGAGGGAGGGAGAGATTGGGAGGGAGGGAGAGGGGGAGAGAAAGAGAGATTATTTTATGAACATGCTATATAATGTTTTATTACACATATTTATTGCTTTAATTTTTTATCATTACGTCGCTTTATTGCTATAGTGCTCTATCTCCATGTTTTTCAAAATGACTTTTTTTATATAGCTGTGTTCGTGAGAACGAGATCTTTTATATGAGGTAATCGGATTCAAGATTCAGTCGTCACAGAAGAAGTTTTTCGATTCCATTTTGCGCTATCTCCCTCATTTTTACAAACAAATGAATCTGTACTGCACCATCTCCGGAACTTAGAGCAAAGTAGTTTTCACGTTCAAATAAGCCTATCAATTGCTATCAATGCTCTATCTCCTTAAAATTGCAAATAGCATTAAAATTTAATTTACTAAAATAAATATTTAATTATATTCACATTCTTCGTTTGCTGATAAACACTCCGGTATATTTGTGTATACGTGCATAAATAAGTGAGAATATAAAGGTTAAACTTTTAAATTCGTTTTTCTCCAAAAAATGAAAATGGTAGTTAGAGCACTATAGCAATCAAGTGACGATATTTAGTAATCGATTGCATAGATAGACATAACACTATTAGCAATGAATTCGGTAAATATTTATTCGATTTGTTACAAACTAGATGAGTCAGGTAAAATGTAATCGTCTAGGATTTAGTATATAAAATGGGTTAAGGGGAAAGTTAATTGGTTTATAATTCACAAAGTAAAGTACATAGGAAATAATTGATATGTTTCCTTATAAACTTGAAAATTAAGTCGCTTTTTATGTCAAGTAGTCATGTATTCCCGATTGATTCCCAAGATACACTATTTTTAAAAGGAAATAAACAAGTGAAAAATATTATATAAAAATAAAATGTTTTGGTAGAATATAGATTTTTACAAAGAGTGATCATATACAATAAGTATGTTTTTTTATTGGCTGCTTTTTTTTATTTTCTCTTGCATTTTGTGGTTTTAAAATCAATAATCTATCTAAACCATTAATTATCATATCTTAATGAATATATTAAATAGATGATAAAGTCTGTACAGATAAATATGATGTTAGCAAAAACGTGCGAACGAAACGTTACCTGCTGGAGTGGTTGGCATGGGGGTCGTCGTAGAAGTTGTTGTTGCTTTTGATGTTGTTGTCGTAGCTCGTGTTGTAGTTGTTGTGGCTATACAAATTTTTTTAATTTCCAGGAATAAATATCACGGCAAAATGGACTTATCTGTATCGTTCCATATATACAAAAATAACGCGACTATAATCATAAACATTGATTATATATCATAATTCATATTGCTTAAGTCAAACAACTTTAATCATGGAATAAGTGTAACGGAGGCGTGCATGTTATTATTAAGATATGGTTTGAGCCAATTATAAATAAGACTCTATAATGTTCGCAGCTTGAACTCGGCCAGCCACTGTCGCAGTTAGGGATGGAAGGATCATGAAGGCTTTGCTGACCATTATTGTAACTTATTGGACAATGTTCGCCATCAAAGCCAGTTTAACATAAACAGCCATTTGGATTATATTCGTTTAGGCTGCTACACTTGCAGTTGATTTCGCAATGTAAAACACGCCAAAGGATCATGAAGGCTTTGCTGACCATTATTGTAATCTATTGGAAAATGTTCGCCATCAAAGCCAGTTTAACATAAACAGCCATTTGGATTATATTCGTTTGGGCTTCCACACTTGCAGTTGATTTCGCAATGTATAACACGCCATCCATGGTTGTGTACACTTTGGTAAATATATTATATTTTACAAACTAAAATTATAAATGCGGATAAAAATGTGGCCCTTTCACGATTTGAAATTTTTCAAACAACTGATTGAAGATGAAAATTCAAAGAGGGCTAAACCTTTTAAGATACAAGCGGTATACGTGTGTTATGTTTACTCTGGCAGGGAGTTGATAAACTTTAGAGTAAGCTATAACACGTTTTTCGAAAAAAAGTGCTCCAAGCCATCCTGCGTCACAAGGACAGCCATTTTAGTATGGATGATTATGTTTACCATTTTAACACGCAAAATCACATCTTATTCATATCAATTCCTGATAACATTATCAGCATAAGGTGTGTGAGTGACTCTGATAAGCCGCAAATATATTGCACAGAGACCTCCAGAATTTCCCAGGTTACATACCATTCTAATGTCCATGTTTGTTTAAATAACAAACGTAACAAAACTGAGTATGTTTCTTTGTTCCAGACATTTAGAAACTAAATTTGTATGTCCCCTCGGAATAAATATAAAATAAAGAAAAAACGATTGCTGTTAGACACAAAGTTCTGGTTTAAGTCGCGTCCAGGAAACGGACGCGAAATCTTTTCAAAATAAGCGTAAGGCTTTCTATGCAATCGATCTAACATAAATAAAATAAATAGGTTTAAACTAAATATTGGTCGTCAAACATGGGATCAGACGTTTAAGTGGGAGCAAACATTTTTAATTTTTGTGTATACGTGCATAAATAAGTGAGAATATAAAGGTTAAACTTTTAAATTCGTTTTTCTCCAAAAAATGAAAATGGTAGTTAGAGCGCTATAGCAATCAAGCGACGATATTTAGTAATCGATTGCATAGATAGACATAACACTATTAGCAATGAATTCGGTAAATATTTATTCGATTTGTTACAAACTAGATGAGTCAGGTAAAATGTAATCGTCTAGGATTTAGTATATAAAATGCGTTAAGGGGAAAGTTAATTGGTTTATAATTCACAAAGTAAAGTACATAGGAAATAATTGATATGTTTCCTTATAAACTTGAAAATTAAGTCGCTTTTTATGTCAAGTAGTCATGTATTCCCGATTGATTCCCAAGATACACTATTTTTAAAAGGAAATAAACAAGTGAAAAATATTACATAAAAATAAAATGTTTTGGTAGAATATAGATTTTTACAAACAGTGATCATATACAATAAGTATGTTTTTTATTGGCTGCTTTTTTTTATTTTCTCTTGCATTTAGTGGTTTTAAAATCAATAATCTATCTAAACCATTAATTATCATATCCTAATGAATATATTAAATAGATGATAAAGTCTGTACAGATAAATATGATGTTAGCAAAAACGTGCGAACGAAACGTTACCTGCTGGAGTGGTTGGCATGGGGGTCGTCGTAGAAGTTGTTGTTGCTTTTGATGTTGTTGTCGTAGCTCGTGTTGTAGTTGTTGTGGCTATACAATTTTTTTTAATTTCCAGGAATAAATATCACGGCAAAATGGACTTATCTGTATCGTTCCATATATACAAAAATAACGCGACTATAATCATAAACATTGATTATATATCATAATTCATATTGCTTAAGTCAAACAACTTTAATCATGGAATAAGTGTAACGGAGGCGTGCATGTTAATATTAAGATATGGTTTGAGCCAATTATAAATAAGACTCCATAATGTTCGCAGCTTGAACTCGGCCAGCCACTGTCGCAGTTAGGGATGGAAGGATCATGAAGGCTTTGCTGACCATTATTGTAACTTATTGGACAATGTTCGCCATCAAAGCCAGTTTAACATAAACAGCCATTTGGAATATATTAGTTTGGGCTGCTACACTTGCAGTCGATTTCGCAATGTAAAACACGCCAAAGGATCATGAAGGCTTTGCTGACCATTATTGTAATCTATTGGAAAATGTTCGCCATCAAAGCCAGTTTAACATAAACAGCCATTTGGATTCTATTCGTTTGGGCTTCCACACTTGCAGTTGATTTCGCAATGTATAACACGCCATCCATGGTTGTGTACACTTTGGTCAATATATTATATTTTACAAACTAAAATTATAAATGCGGATAAAAATGTGGCCCTTTCACGATTTGAAATTTTTCAAACAACTGATTGAAGATGAAAATTCAAAGAGGGCTAAACCTTTTAAGATACAAGCGGTATACGTGTGTTATGTTTACTCTGGCAGGGAGTTGATAAACTTTAGAGTAAGCTATAACACGTTTTTCGAAAAAAAGTGCTCCAAGCCATCCTGCGTCACAAGGACAGCCATTTTAGTATGGATGATTATGTTTACCATTTTAACACGCAAAATCACATCTTATTCATATCAATTCCTGATAACATTATCAGCATAAGGTGTGTGAGCCGCAAATATATTGCACAGAGACCTCCAGAATTTCCCAGGTTACATACCATTCTAATGTCCATGTTTGTTTAAAGCCACACACCTTGAAATAAAGTACACGTTAATCAATACATATTGATGCAATTTGAAAGTGTGAAAAATTGTCATTAAATCTAAAGCCTAGTTAGCAAGTAATTTATTTATTTTTTAAATTTTAAAACCGAAAGTAGGATTTTTATACGTATACGTACATTGCGACAAACGCGATTTTTTTTAGTTTTAAGCGCAAAAAGACGGATTTCTACCTTGTTACCACCAGATATATTCTAATTGAGATAGATAAAATTAAATATATAGCCTAGTTAGCAAGTAATTTATTATTTTTAAACGGTACCGCTTTTTAACAGAAAGTAGGATTTCTAGACGTATACGTCCATTTCGACAAACGCGATTATTTTTTAGTTTTAAAGCGCAAAAGAGACGTATTTCCACCTTGTAACCACCAGATATATTCAAATTGGCATAGATAAAATATGTTTCTTATTTATACTTAAATTTACTATGCCATGTATTTGATTTCAAGTTGTGTGGCTTTAAATAACAAACGTAACAAAGCTGATTATATTTCTTTGTTCCAGACATTTAGAAACTAAATTCGTATGTCCCCTCGGAATAAATATAAAATAAAGAAAAAACGATTGCTGTTAGACACAAAGTTCTGGTTTAAGTCGCGTCCAGGAAACGGACGCGAAATCTTTTCAAAATAAGCGTAAGGCTTTCTATGCAACTAAATATTAGTCGTCAAACATGGGATCAGACGTTTAAGTGGGAGCAAACATTTTTAATGCAATGCCAAGATGGTTATTAGCTAGAGTGGCGCTTTGCGGCGTTTGCGATGTTGGTTCTATGGCATTCAAAAAGGTCATATCAACTTGAGAATGGTCACCACTTTCACAACGGATTATTTTTGGATGTTGGTATCAAGTTAAGACTTAACATAAAGCATAAGGGAAAAAACAGAAATGGTTATATTCCCATTGCGTTTAAGTCTTGTTTTAACACAATAATAACGTGTTAATTGTTTGTGATACACTTATTTCTTTCATCAGTTTGCTGAAATCTTACCTTCCTAAATCGTGTCAAATAATTCTGACCCATATCTGCTCTTGCCAAAAGAAAACTCTTATGTATACACATATCTTTACATGTATTGGATACACATACATTGTCAGACTGTTTCAATTGTAATAATACCTATATATCAAACACTTTTGACACTGTTAAAATTTCGCTATCCATTTAATAAAGTATATATTTACTTGAATGATTGCAGTGGCGACCGTCCCATCCGAGGTCGCACACACACAGGTGAGCGTTAGAGTCCCAGCGTCCATGCGTGCATTCTAAGCGTAAAACAACAACACCATCGATAAACAAACTTAAATAAATGTTCGACAGACGGACATACATTGTATTCAAGATTATCAAATAGTCCATCGTCTCAACAGACACATTTTTTCCATATGATGCCAAACGCATTATTTGATGGTTAATTCATATAGGCCATCGTATGATTACAAAACCTAAGGGATGTACCCTCGGAATAAATATTACAGTTTACTTAAAATGATTTGTATATTTTCTGAAATTGCGCGACAATATTCTAAATGTATAAATATAACTAAAAACACGGAAACGCATTATCGTTATGCCTTTATGTAGATAACAAATACGGATTATTCAAAATACCAAATATTTTTATTAGCATATACCCATCAATGGTTTGGAAACACAAAACATAAATACATTCAGAATTCTAGCAATTATCCGCTCTGTGTCGATAATTATGAACCGTTCGACGTAGTCATATTCAATACGATCGTACTGCAGAATTACAATCAATCAAACAAAAAATGAATTGTGTTTCGTTTCTGGCATGTGAGTTAAACAATTTTGTTAACAATCCGTATTCCCTACACGATGGTCATATTGAGCAACGGCAAAAGATTTCTCACGGTCCGAGTTACATTTAGACAAATCTGACTGACAATCACTAAATTTCGTCTCATACATGTATGGTTCAAAAAAAAATTCTTCATAATCTCTTTCCATTGTATTCCATTGTAATTTACTTCTCTTAAAAAAGATGCGAGAAATTTTTACCTTTAAAGCGTATCGTGTATGTATCATGTTGTACGTAACATACTTTTCAATTGCGTAGTTGACCAAAAAGTGAGCAATCTGTGATATGTTAGTAACAATGTGATCTATTTTTTAATACGAAAGTTGGCGACAATATTCAAATGTTGCGAAAATGATCGCGCAATTGACATGGTATACCGAAATTCCAAAATTTAATGTAGGTCGGCAAATAAGGGATAACACGTGTTAGTGGTAGTGAACATTTTTTTAAAAATGAAATGCCAAAATAGTTAAAAGCCAGATGTGCGCTTTGAGGAGTTTGCGATGTTGATTCTTTTGAAAACATGATGTTCAACTATACAAAAAGTCAGCACTGTCACAACGGATTTTTTGGGGATTTGGATATATGACTTGAAATATTGCACCAGGTAAAAATATTGATGATTTTATGCGAATAGCTTTTAAGCCTTTTTGTTAAATACAATCGTGTTAAATGTTTGTTATACTGATTGTTTCATCAATTTGCAAAAATCTTATCTTTCTTAATGATGTCTTAAACATCCGACCCTTATCTTCTCTTGTAAAGCGCATCCACTTATGTATACACATATCTAAACATGTATCGGACAGATATAAGAATGTCAGACTGTTTCAATTAAAATAATACATATTTATCAAAAACTGTTGACCACTGTGAAAGTCCCAGTATCTATTGGAAAGAAATATATGTGTACTTGGATGCTCGCAGTGTTTACCGTCCCATTCATGTTCACACACACACTGGCGAGCGTGAGAGTTAAAGTGCCCATGCCCGCTTCCCTAAGCGTAAAACAATAACATCGATAAACAAACTTGAATAAATTCTCGACCGACATACATTGTATTCAATACTTGCAAATAGTCCATCGTCTTAACATAAACATTAAAAAAAATATGATGCCGCACGCATACTTTGATGGTGAATTAATATAGACATTCGTATTTTCATGACACAAAAAGGGATGTAGTTTACCGAGCATCTGAAAAATGGTACCCCGAAACAAATTCATCGTTTGATAAACAAACTAGACAATGACGTGATGGTGGATTATTTCGTGCATATCTGCCTGATCTTATCCGTTTGCGGATAAACAAACATAGGCCGTTATACTGTTTTGTAAGCAGCAAGGTAACTCTGTGTTCATTTTCACTATGTCTGTCTGTCTGTCTGTCTACCTGTCTGTGTTTCTGTGTTTTTTTGTCTGTGTATGTGTGTATGTCTGTGTGTGAGTATAATACATGAAATGCAAATTTGACTCAGCTCATGGATAGTATATTCTTTTCCTTCGAAAACCATGGTCAATTCTTAAGGTTGTTGTTTTGATAGCAAAGGCATGTTTTCTCAATCTTTACCGTATTGAACTAATCCATTAATTTTGTATTTAATTCGATTCGTTAACAAATATCATATAATTTGTGCTAAATTAACACACTTGCTTTGGTGTTAAGTTTACCTGTACACACCAATTTGGTCACAATGTGTACCGGCCCAATCCCAGTCACAAAGACATTTTGTCCGGTCATGCTCATCTTGGTGGCCATGTATACAGTGGATTTCACAAGCTCTTCCCGCCCATCTGTTGTCAGAACAATAGCAACGACTAGGGTCAGAATGACTCTGGATGCCGCCATTTTGACACTGTACATCACAAGTTGTACCGGCATAACCGGGGTTACACACACATTTGTTGTCGCTCAAATGTCCATGATGGCCGCAATCTGTAAATATGTAGTCGTTATGTGAGTATAACACATGAAATGCAAATTTGACTCAGCTCATGGATAGTATATTCTCTTCCGTCGACAACCATGGTCAATTCTTAAGGTTGTTGTTTTAATAGCAAAGGCATGTTTTCTCAATCTTTACCGTATTGGACTAATCCATTAATCTTGTATTTATTTACAATAAAATAATTGACGTATGCTTTATATTAAATTGATTGGCAAAATAAACTATCTGTACTTGTGTCAATGCCCAATTGTAAACGAAAATAGGCAAAATCGAGCATTAGCATTATTATTTCTAATTGTCTATCTGATAGGCACCACTCTTGTAGCTATTGTGTAGAATAACTATTATGCGAGATACACAAATAATAAAATATGGCCTTAGTTTGTATGTCATTAGCCTAGATGTTGTATCTCTTGAGAGCAATTAAATTGAAAACATGTTCAAAGTTAAATAGTACATTTTCATGCTTGTCCTTTATTGAACGTACAATCAAATATAGTACGACTTCATTTCGTGTCCTATTTGACCGTACACTCAGTGGATACGAAGGCAATAAAGATATTTCTGGAATGCACTTCCATACCAGATCAGATAAAACAACAACAGTAAAGGTCCTTTGTGTTTTAACATATGACAATCTGTCGTATTCCAAGCAAGCCCGTAATTTTCATTAATATATATCCAAACAAACATAAAATCCCCATAAAGTTAGACAAAAGATACCGATATATTCACAATGATCCCGAGTCCATGCAGAGTTACATTGACATTTTGTGTGGTCATAAATGTTCAATAATGTACATCTATTAAATAGAGATGTTTTATTATAATAAGTGTCAAGATGGTAAGTCAAACACGTTGTTTAATTGGGAGTCACTTAACTATTAGAATCATATATGCTTAGAATTTACAAAACTACTAATTTGATAAAGTTTTTTAAGAAAGTATCCATGTCTTTTAGATAGGGTATATGCAGTGTTATTTGAATTTAATATTTTCGCATTAATTATACGTTTTATGCAAATGCACAATGTATTAAATGCATTCGATTTGTTAACAAATATCATATAATTTGTGCTAAATTAACACACTCGCTTTGGTCTTAAACCTGTACACACCAATTTGGTCACAATGTGTACCGGCCCAACCCCAGTCACAAAGACATTTTGTCCGGTCATGCTCATCTTGGTGGCCATGTATACAGTGGATTTCACAAGCTCTTCCCGCCCATCTGTTGTCAGAACAATAGCAACGACTAGGGTCAGAATGACTCTGGATGCCGCCATTTTGACACTGTACATCACAAGTTGTACCGGCATAACCGGGGTTACACACACATGTGTTGTCGCTCAAATGTCCATGATGGCCGCAATCTGTAAATATGTAGTCGTTATGTGAGTATAATACATGAAATGCAAATTTGACTCAGCTCATGGATAGTATATTTTCTTCCTTCGACAAACATGGTCAATTCTTAAGGTTGTTGTTTTGATAGCAAAGGCATGTTTTCTCAATCTTTACCGTATTGGACTAATCCATTAATCTTGAATTTATTTACAATAAAATAATTGAAGTATTTCAATAAAATAATTGAAGTATGCTATATATTAAATTGATTGGCAAAATAAACTATCTGTACTTGTGTCAATGCCCAATTGTAAACGAAAATAGGCAAAATCGAGCATTAGCATTAGTATTTCTAATTGTCTATCTGATAGGCACCACTCTTGTAGCTATTGTGTAGAATAACTATTATGCGAGATACACAAATAATAAAAAGTATGGCCTTAGTTTGTATGTAATTAGCCTAGATGTTGTCTCTCTTGAGAGTCTGTCTGTCTGTCTGTCTGTCTATCTGTCTGTCTGTCTGTCTGTCTGTCTGTCTGTCTGTCTGTCTGTCTGTCTGTCTGTCTGTCTGTCTGTCTGTCTGTCTGTCTGTCTGTCTGTCTGTCTGTCTGTCTGTCTGTCTGTCTGTCTGTCCGTCCGTCCGTCCGTCCGTCCGTCCGTCCGTCCGTCCGTCCGTCCGACTGTCTGTCTGTCTGTCTGTCTGTCCGTCTGCCTGTTATTAGCCAGAGTGGCGCTTTGCGGCGTTTGCGATGTTGGTTATATGGCATTCAAAAAAGTTCATGTCCAATTTAAAATAGTCACCACTCTCGCAACGGATTATTTTGGGATTTGATATCAAGATTATACGTTCAACATTCCAGGTAACAAAGGAATGATTATATTCCCATTGCGTTTAAGCTTTTTTAAACACAATAATATCGTGTGAATTTTTTTCAATCAGTTTGCTGAAATCTTAACTTTCTCAATGGTGTCAAAAACCTCTGACCCATATCTGCTATTGCCAAATGAAACCACTTATGTGAACACATATCTAAACATGTATCGAAACACATATGAATTTCAGACTGTTTCAATTATAATAATACATATTGATCCAACATTTTTAGCATTGTAAAAATTTCGGTATCCACTTGAAAGAAGTATATATTTACTTATATCGCAGTGGTTGCCGCCCCATCCATTGTCGCACACACAGTGGTGAGCGTGAGAGTCCCAGCGTCCATGCCTACATTCTAAGCGTAAAACAACAAAACATCGTTAAACAAACTTTAATAAATTTTCGACAGATAGACATTGTATTCAAGAATTGCAAATAGTCCATCGTCTTAACAAGCACATTTTTAAATATGATGTCAAACGCATACTTAGATGGTGAATTCATACTGGCCATCGTATGATTACAAAACAAAAGGAATGTACACAAATATTATGTGCAAGATCTTAAACATATAACCATTAATACGAGAACATAATTGGCAATAATACAAACATATGTCTGTCTGTCTGTCTGTAAGTATGTAGGTCTGTCTGTCTATAGGTCTGTCTGTCTGTAGGTCTATATGTATGCATGCATGTGCGTTCGTATATTTTCTGCTTAGAGCATTCGAGTTAATTGACTGACCAGGTACTTGACATTTTGAATTGTTTGCTTTCTACCATGATTATAACTATTACAGTTATCAAGAGACACATACTATACTGGCATTCGTATATTATTTTATGAAAAAGTAATATAATATTTGTTGTGTAAACTACATGGGTCAGGTGAAGTAGTCTCTTTACTGTACATTTAATTGGCAGATTTTAGAACTTCTTAATTCATAAAGTAAGAATAGAGAGAAGATTTTTAATATTTTTCTATATAAATTTGAAAATGACAACGTTTATCCCTTCATGGCGTCATTTATTTCCGCACGATTCTCCAGTGACACTATTTTAAAATGCAAATAAACGGTGACATAAGCATGCTATACAAATAAAATAAGTTTTTTTTTGTAGAATATAGATTTTTACAAAGAGTGATGATATACAATAAGTTTGTTCACCACTTGTGGCTACAAAAATGTATTTTTATCTTACCATTTGTGATTTAACGTAGAGAATCTATCTAATAATTTAATAGTCTAAACGTATATATTTATTAGATTATTAACAGAGGAGTATGATAGTAACAAAGACATGCAAAGTACAAGTTACCTGCTGGAGTGGTTGACATTCGGGTCGTCGTAGAGGTTGTAGTTATCTTTGTAGTTGTTACGACTTAAAAGAAAAATTTGTGTAAACTTTCGGGAACAAAATATCAATAAAAAATGACTTATTTGTATCGCTCCGTCCATCGTATTATTTAAATCTTAGCGTATGTGATATATAGATTTATATCACGAGACCGTTGTCATTAACATTAATAATATATCAGAAGTCATATATTCTTGGTCAAACAAGTTTAATCATGGCATAAGTGTAACTGATGCTTATAGGTCAATATTACGATATAGTTGAAGTCAAAATGTTCATGTTTATATATATATATATATATATATGACCTTTAAATAATTGTTGCAGATAAATAAATAAATAAATACATTCATAAATATAAGATTATATAATAGACAGGTTAGTTAAACAAAGACGGATTTACTGTAATATATATTACGATGTAATATATGTTACGAGGGGGTATGCACATTAGATTCTACATGTATGAAAAAGACGAGTTCACACTGGAACAAATTATGGCTTAATATTTAACATTTGACAAAACAGGTATTTATTGTTTTTCAAACAACACAAAATCAACGAATTTATATATTTTGTGATTAACTGCAAATAATAAGCATGTTAGACAAAAATTATCCATATATTCACAATGATCCCCAGTCCTTCTAGCGTTACATTGACATTGTGTGTGGTCATAAATGTTCAATAATGTACATCTATTAAAGAAGAGATGTATAATAATAATAAGTGTCAAGATGGTAAGTCAAACATGTTGTTTAATTGAGAGTCACTTAACTATAAGAATCATATATGCTTAGAATTAACAAAATTACTAATGTGATAACGTTTTTTTTAACAAAGTATCCTTGTCTTTTAGATATGGTATATTCAGTGTAATTTGAATTTAATCGTGTCGCATTAATTATACATTTTATGCACATGCACATGTTTTAAATGTGTTCGATTCTTTAACAAATATCATATAATTTGTGCTAAATTAAAACACTTGCTTTGGTGTTAAACCTGTACATACCTTTCTGGTCACAATGTGTACCGGTCCAACCCGGATCACAGTGACATTTTGTCCGGTCATGCTCATCGTGGCGGCCATGGTGGCAGTCGATTTCACAAGCTTTTCCTGCCCATCTGTCAGAACAATGGCAACGACTAGGGTCATGATTACTTTGGACGCCGCCATTTAGACAGTGTATTTCACAAATCGTGCCAGCATAACCGTGGTCACACACACAGCGGTGGTCCAAATGTCCATGCCCGCTGCATTCTAAGCGTAAAACAAAAAACAACATCGTTACACAAACTTAAATAAATTTTCGACATACAGACATACATTGTACTTAAGAATTGAAAATAGTCCATCTTCTTAACAAACGCATTTTTTTAATAAATATTTTGATAAGTGTGCCAAACGCATACTTTGATGGTGAATTAATACAGACATTCGTATGATTATAACACAGAAGGGATGTATACAAATATTATTTGTACGATCTTAAGCATATAACCAAAATTATGGCAACATGATTAGCAATCTTAAACACATATGTTTGAAATTAGCATTTTATTAAATGCATATTTAAGTTTTCACAACGTATAACCAACCGAAAAAGTAAGTCATACACAAAGCATTAAATTTAGATGAGCATGGAAACAAAGATTTAATTGGTGTGCGCATGTCTCATTTTAAATTATCATGCCATATAAAGAGCTACTATTAAACAATCATTTGAATTTTACATACGTGTATATCCTTAAGGACGGATAACTTATTAATGAGTGGGTAGTTTACCGAGCAATTCGTTGGATTTACAAACTAGACAATGACGTTGATGGTGGTTTATTTTGTGCATATCTGGCTTATCGCATACGTTAGCGGATACAAAAACTAGACCATAATATTCTTTGGTAAGCGGCAAATTACTCTGTCTTCATTTTCGGTTAGCTCTGATGAAATCAAAATAAAATATAATATCTCACTAAAATGTATTGACGGAAGATATAAATTAACGTCATTACAGAGCATTATGACACGTAAACAAAATAAAATGTTGAAACAGTGTGTATAATGTACTTAGTAAGTACATGTTTTATTCGAAGCTATATTCTGATGATATTTCTAATGACTGTATAAAAGCTATTGAAATTAATTTATGACTATACTACCATGTGACAAATAAGACGTTAACGGAGGTATTTACTTTCCACAATAGTGATTTAACATTTAAGTTTAAAATCCAACATAGTACAAATATTATACTTTGCAAACGACAACAATTCGATAAACATGATACGCAGAGCACACCATTTAGTACAAGCGCATGAAGAAGTGGATGTAATGTATTGTCTTGATTCATCAATAACTGCTTTCATAGTTTAACAAATAAAAAGAAAGAAAATGTATACATGCTATTGAAATCTATTTAAAACACGAAATAATTACTTAAGCGCGTACTATATTGCTATCTATCGCGTTTAAGTTACCCTTTTCTATAAAAGTAGCATCATAACAGTGTAGTCGGTGTAAGTCGATTGCTTTTCCAACAAACCGTGTGCACATTAATAGACCAATGTGGACTGTATCTATTGAATGATGTAAAACTACTTTAGGTTAATGCAACTGGTTTGCACATTTGCATAAACCTATCTAAAAACATAAAAAGTGCGTTGACAATAACTATACAACTAGTATGATGTTAACAGAACTCAAACAAGTATACATACCTAGAGCAATCGATATGTCAACTGCAAACAAAGACATACGAAATGATAAAAAAAAAAACGGAATGTAATTCATACAGTAAAGATATATTACACGGAGTATGGAATCTTTATCACAAAATATATAAATATGACGAATATTTGTTTAAGTTTGTTTCAATAAATGTAAATGTGTATTGCATACCTAGCACGGCACAGGTAATCGAGGCAACCACAGCTACAACAAAATAACAAATTCAATAAATAAACAACAGAAATTGTAACGCCTGTTTAATACACATTTAATTAATTGTTTATGGTACAACACTATTTTAAAGACACATCAATGTACAGTTTTAACAATACAAATGTCTTATTTATATCACTTTTTTTGTTATTCCATTTTTTTATTTCCATCGTAATATATTTATTTCATAATTGCAGAACATATAATGTATGAAATACATAATTTTTAAAATATTTGTTTCACATTTTTCTCGATATAATTATGATACAAAGCATCAATGAAGACTATGGTTGGTGTGAATAAATATGTTTTAAGGTTCACCAACATGGAATAGAATCACAAAGTTACATAAATATATGGATAGACACACAAAAACCAAAAAGAAGAAAAAGTAAAGTGTATGTTACTTTAGGGTAGGTGTACCTATGTTACAAAGTATATTCAAATGGGTTATTTATGGTGGGTGTACAAATTGAGTATAAACAGCGCCTAGTGAGTATAAAATATATGTAATTTATTTTGTGTTGTCGCTATTAATTCCTCGAGTTTAATTCGATTATTAAAAAAAGATACAAAAGCATCTATTTGCGGTGTTGCTTTTTCCTGTTTGCATTTAAAGATAAAGTATTTACAAATCATTTTACGGAGTTTATAACGTGTGCATTTTTGGAGTCAGCTATGGTGGAATTACAGAATTATATTTTTGCAAAATTAAGTTCAATGTTTTCTTACCTTTTAAATTTGTTGTCAATAATTTTTTTTATATCCATCCAAATTTTTTGGATGAAGTGACAATCCCAGAATACGTGAATATTCGTTTCTGAGTACATATAACAAAAATCGCATAATGTTGACGGAACGAGATGGCATTTATGTAGGTAAGTGTTGTTTGGTAAAATGTGCATGAGATATTTATATTGGAAATTTCTAAGTTGGGTGTCAATAGTTAATTGGACTGATTGACTGAAGATAGCTGTTTGATTAATGTTAGGATTATTAAGCGTGTCTTTCCATTTGTTAAATTGTTTGAACTTTTCAGGTTTGTGTTTTAGTAAAAGAGATTTATAAAATAGTTTGCAAGCGTTTGTGTGTTCTGTTATTTTGTTAAGCATGTATTCCGGGCTGGTATAAATGATATCGTTTACTTTTAGTTTATTTTTCCAATCGACGGGTATGCTTTTGACAATTTGATGGTATTTATAAAGTCTGCTTTATCTATTTCATAAAGATTTACTATATCTTGGAAACTGTAAAATTCTCTTTTTCTAAAATCATATATATGTTCAATATATTGAATACCTCTTTCGAACCATGTTTTAATAAAAAAAAGTTTTATTTTCGTTTTTTATAAATGTATTATTCCAGATAATTTGGTTTTGTATTGGTGTTTCATTTTTTTCTAATGAGACACTGAGCCATCCACAGAGGATGTTTTTTAAGAATTCGGATTTTATGTTAAGGTCTCTAACATCTTTTTCATGGTAATTTGATTTGAAAATTAATATTACTCCATAGTTGTTTAGCATATTCGTATATATTCTAATCAGTTTTGAGTCGGGTTGAAATATAAATCTTTTCACCCAACTGGCTTTAAGGGATGTTAAGAATAGGTCACTGTCTAACATTTTTAAACAACCATCGGCATAATATTGTATGATCCGCTTTCTGGAAATTTTATCAGGTTTTTCATCCCACAGAAATTTGAAACATAGTGTATTTATTTTTGAAATGATTTCTTGAGATGAATTTGGTAAAACCGTTAATGGATATACAAGCTTGGGTATTTCAAAGTTTTTTAAAACTGTGATTTTTCCAATTAACGAAAGTTTCCACCGTTTCACTTTATTCAAACAAGTTTCAAAAGCATGCATTTTTTCAGGAAAATTTAATGGCATTACTTATGTCGGTTCGTTACTAAATTCTATCCCTAAAGTTGATGCGTGTTTAGAGTTCCAGATGAATTGTTTATGTTTGCAAAACTCGATTGGGTTATTTTTGAATGCCCCTATTTTAAGTATTTTACATGTATGTCTGTTTAATGTAAGTCCGGATATTTTCGCAAATTATTTTATGATTTTTATTCATGTTTTAAACGATATACGAGAACCGTCTAGTATGAAGGAAGCGTCATCAGCAAACAGTGACTGTTTTAGTTCTACATTATTAATTTTTAATCCTTTTACTTCTGTGTTAAGTTCTATGTCTATCGACATTAATTCAATGCAGATAATAAAAAAGGTACGGCGATAAAAGACATCCTTGTCTCAACCCTCTTTTTATACAGAAAAACTCCGAAAAATGTCCATTATTTATAACAATCGATGTTGCATCTTTATAGAATAACTTAACCCACTGTAAAGTGTGTTCGCTAAAACCGAAATGGCGCAGGCATTTAAACATAAATTCATGATCAAGACTGTCGAAGGCTTTATTAAAATCAGAAAAAAATATTAGGCCGGTTTCGTTAGTTTCATCAATTTGTTCAATAATTTCTTGTAAAAGTCTTACATTTTTGCCAATGTACCTCCCTTTGATAAAGCCGGTTTGGTTTGTACTAATTATGTGATTTAAGAAAGGTTTTATGCGATTGACAATGGCTTTTGTAGCTATTTTGTAATCCATATTAAGACGTGAGACAGGCCTCCAGTTATCGAACAAAAGGGTGTCTTTTCCGGTCTTGGGTAGTAAAGTAATTATGCTTTGTTTTTTGCAATTCTGTAAGGTTATTTGTGTCTAAAGAGTAATTAAGAGAGTTAAAAACATATTCCTGCAGAGATACCATCAGATCCTGGACTTTTATTGTTCTTCATGTCTAACAATGCTATAGCGAATTCATGCTGTGATAGATACTTTTGTTCATTATGCGTTTGTTCTGGACTTATCTTATTGCGTATATTCGTAAAGAAACGTTCATAATTGTTTTTATCTTTATTGGTGTCCTTTTTATAAAGATCTTTATAAAAGTTTGCTGTGTGATTTAGTATGTCTTTTTGGTCTTGTATTATGCTATTATTTTTAGTTTTTAGTTGTTGTATACTTTTTGCTTCTGCTCGTTTTTTTCCAGATTTGCAAAATATTTTGTGTTTTTTTCGGAGCCTTCACTCCACTGTGCCTTAGCTCGTAGCAGTATTCCTTTTATATTATTTTCAATTAGATTATTTAATTCACTTTTTGAGTCGATCAGTTGTTTGCATTTATCTAAATCATTGCTATTTATTATTAGTTGTTGTTCTAGCTATGTAATTTTCGATTTAAGTGTTTCTTCCTGTTCCTTATTCCTGCTATTTTTTTGCTGGCATATTTAATTGTCTCGTCTCGAATGCTCCCTTTAATTATTTCCCATAAAGTATTTGGATTAGCTTCGCGATTGATGTTTGCGATTTCCGATATAGACGCCCGGATACAACTTTGGTATTCTTGTTCCAATAAATATGAATTATTTATTTTAAAATACCCTGGACCTCTGCGATATAAATGTAGATTTAATTTAATTGATATTATTGAGTGGTCCGACTTGAACCCTGTTGCAATCTGCGAGACAATTTACAATGTCATGAGATATTAAAAAATAATCTAAGCGACAAAATATAGGCGGTCGAGTGTTTGAATGCCATGTGTAAACTTGTTTATGTGGCTTTTTTAAACGCCATATATCACATAGGTCATTGTTTTCTATTATTTCTTTTATTTTTTCGTTACATTTTTTATGTGTATCTGATCGACCGTTTAGTTTATCTGACGTATAGTTAATAACAGTGTTAAAATCCCCACCAAGGATTAGTGAATGAGCATTATACTGTGTTAAAAAAATCCGTATTATCCGTGTCTGGACCATAAATATTAAACATAACTATTAGTTTCCCTTGTATTTGTATGTTCAATAATTGTAGCCTGCCTATTATAATTTCCTAATATTCTAAAATATTATATTTAAAGTCTAAATCTTTCTTGATAAAAATGCCAATGCCTAGAAAGTTAGAACTATTTCCGCTCAAGAAAAGGTCTCCTCCCCATTGATTACCCCAAGGTATGTTATCTACATCTGCGTTACAGTGTAGTTCTTGAAGAAAGCATATTTTAAATTTGTTTTCCTTAAGCCATGGAACCATAATGGCACGTTTTGCTGATGATGCTAACCCTTTTGTGTTATAACTACATATTTCGACTGTCATTTAAATAAATGTATTCGTCGTTCTCATCTTTTTAACCGACACTGTGTTATAAGTATTTGTAACTCGCCCATTAAAATACAAGTTTTGGTTACACCCCGAAAAGCAACAGGTACACATGTTATTTATATCAATTAAATTTATTTAACAATTTCAAACTTAAATGATCTGACATGATTAAAAATCTAGTCCTGTGATAGGACATTTCAAAACAAATATTTTACCTTGCAAACAATTCATTTTGCAAATGGCCTGCAGGGCTGACAGGCTGTGTCTGACTGAATCACTTTAGTTAAAGATCACTTGTTTAAGATAATGGACAGGCGGAGGTCTATTTTAAGCAATCTATGTCATGCAATTTCATGCTGACCTACTTTGTCTTTACAAATTTCACTAAAGGCTGATTGATATCCACGATTTAAACATGCAATTAATTTTGAACTTCGTTTTATCGCTGGTAGGGTTTTCGTACGCGTTCGTCATTCAGAACGTTTTCCGATTAGGTGCGTACAACTGCAAAAATAAGTTGTTGTTGACTAATAATAATGTTCAGAAAAGTACAGGGGAAAAAATATGGTTGGAATATTATAATGTCCGTAAATCTGTTATTCTTAAGTATACCTCTTTCAGCATGCGACTTTGAAGCAAAATATCATGATAGCGATAACAATTGGAGCACATTTGAACCCCATATCGCCGAAATTACCGAAACAACCATAAACAGGTTTTATCTTAACGAAATAGCATATACAACAAAAGGTTCTCCCCGCTCTATGATGTTTGACAAACATATATTTACAAGGACAAGAACATGTATTATTTAAAGCACTCTTAAGGAATTATATGCGGCTGTGTTAATTAAAAATGAGTTTAAGCAATGTTTGAGCATACATCAATCTATGGATACATTCCTACATATTCCTATGATATTATTCGTTGATTTTGTGAATGCAAAATGAGTGTTAATTTGTAGAGGTCAGATCACGTGCGGTGGTAAAAGGGAAACCAGTTGTTATAATGTAGTGATAGATTGTTGGCGTATTTCGTATTGACTTCCCTTCACAACCATTTCAACTATTTGGTGTTTTCGATAATGGCAATGTCCAAGTCGTTATCTGTTTGCATGTATATAACTTCATAAAATTATATAGAGGATATTTGTTGGATTCGGTGGATTATCGACTTTAATTCACGAGTGATCATAGAAAATAATATTTTCACGAGTGGCGCAGCCACGAGTGAAAATATATTTTTTTCTTTGATCACGAGTGAATTAAAATCAATAATCCAACGAATCCAACAAATTTTCTGTTTATTTTATGCCTTTTTTTCACAGTTTATATACATTGTTAAAGAGTTTAACTTAAGAATTTCGCTGGGATAATGACGTCATTTCACAGTAAACAGTGACAATTATCGATAACTTTCACTGATAATTTTCACTGTTTGAAACAGTGAAATTATCAGTTTTAATTCACTGATATTTCTCTATAAACCACCGCAAATCATAAAATAAAATATAAGATTTCGATGAATCTCCTGAGAATTCTCCTAAGCATGCATATTCTGACAAGACTGCGCGGATGCGCAGGCTGGACTGAAGAAGCTACGTTGGCAAAATATTGCATACGTCCCATTTTAGCATGTCGCAGAGTCTTTAAAAATGTCATTTGGTCTTGTAAATGGAACATCAAACCACGCTACTTCCCGATTGAAAATTAGAGTCACATCGTGTTATTGATAGCAGACTGGCACATATCGAAAGCCTATTTTGACTTGCAGGAAAGATTTTCAGACAGACTGACCGCGTACGTTAAACATGTATGGCTAGATAATTTATATTGTGCTATCAACATAAGGCATTAGTTATTAATAGTTCACTCCTTCATCCCTTGATTATTTACCGACCCAGCACTGACCCTGAAAGTCTTGGGATCTGCTATTTCTTAATTGAAATTGGAAAAAATGGATATGGAAAAAAGAAGCTCGCCTATCCCTACACTGATAGGTGTTACGTCCTATACTCCAAAGATGCGGTGATGTTGTCGATGTTCCGAGTGATTAGGTTCAAATCAGCCAATTGAATTAATAAAGTTTATTGATTCGGGCTGCTGGCGTTATGTTAAGGTGAAAAGCTTGGATAAACGAATTCGTCGGAAAAGGAAAAATGAATTGCATAACTATTTGTAAACAACTAAGAATCGATAACAAGTGAAGCAAAGAACGAGAAACAAACGCCACAAACAACTATCAAATCATGTTAGAACCGAAAGAATGCTTGCGTTAGCATTGTTAATATATTTATACAGTTTGTTGTTTGGTTCTAATACCTGCCTAATTAAACAATTGTGGCATTATTCACATGAATACATAATCCACAATCGATGGCTTACCCATAAACAACGATAAATCCAAACTATTATAATCAAACATGAAACAAGAAAACCTGCCTTGTATGTGTTAGCGGGCTATGACGTTCATAATAAGGATTTCCTTTTGTGTTTATATATTATTATTTTATAAAATACACGGCGAGGCAAGACACACTGCACGCATTTTCATCCGTCTAATATTAAAAGTTTGATCGCACACTTCTATAAACTTGTGTTTTGTTTTGTGTTTGTTATCTTGTTTACATGTTTACATTATTGGCGGACGAAGACCCAATCCAACTTTAATTATGTCAATTGCGGCTGTCATATATGTTTTCAATAATCCAAACATAACCGTATACGTTCACACAGCTTTGTGTATTACACATTCGAATGAATATACCGATATACCAAACTATATCGTTTCTATTTGATGGTTATTTTCATGGTAATTTTCAGTGTAAATCGATGCGATATATCAATATTCAAGTTTCCTACAGATCTACTTAAATAATCACCCCCATACATCTGTGATTGATAAATATTAATACCTGTATATTTATATACGGAGGATCTGACAAAGTCCGTTATATAAATATATGTGGATTATAAATTAGTATGACTTTGACGGCCATTTCAAATGTACTATATTCCGAATTTATGACGACGATTGCTTAAAGTATGAATATCTTTAGCGACAAAGGCAAACTGTACGATTTAATGTAAGCAGCCTTTTATAGACACACAAAAGATAATTTGTTTAACTGCCTTATTATTCTAGACAAATATCTGCTGTGAAATCGATTAACTGAAGGCATACTAATGTTGATGTATGTTTAAAGGGTCACGATCTGCGATCATGGTATGCTCGGCGTAACTACGACTGAAAGAGATCACACTTATCAAGGCTAAATCAATTTCAAGGTCAACGCTGGTCTTCATTTTAGTAGCACAGCTTGTTCATATAAAAGTTTAAAGTATCGCACGTTGTTGTACTTCTTTGTTGATCACTTTTTTTTAAAGCGTAGGATGATGTAAGTGATGAAATAATGTGCAATAACTGTTTGAAAAGAAATCCATCACCATTCCCGATTGACCTCATCTTGTAAAAGCGCACGTTCCGCATGTCCCCATGTGGACACACGTTTAGAAACTTTGAACAGTTCACCATAGCCGACGCTTAAATAATATAGTAAACACATAGTAACATCATCCTGGGGACAAACAATTTATACGACAAACATAGAGAAGGCAAAATATGTACAATATGCGATGATATGTGTGTATATCGTGTCTTACATACATTTATATTGCAACGACTTTGTAATTTACTTAATATGTTTCATGCCTTAAAATATCAACACATCAAGTATTTTAATTTTCATATTAAATTTAAATTGAAACACATCTAGTAGTTCGTTGGTATGCTTAATGCCATGAAGCACATGAGCGTGTATAATTGTATGGCTATTGTGATAATACATGTGCATGACCAACCTGGTAGCGGTTTTATCTATGGCTACAGTGTAGCTGACAGATGACATAGTTGAAATTGTTTTATCTATGCCTACAGTGTAGCCGACACATGACATTCGACACGGCTATCGCGCGTGATTGTTCTACACATTACAGATGCAAAGTGTATCTGTTGATTGCAAAATTATGCTGAAGCTGTCAAGTATTCTTGACTACGCTGTCAAGTATTCTTGACTACGTGCATATAAAAAACACTCAATTTGCATATCAAATCCGCTTTAATAATTGATGAAACGGCTCCTATGCGCGTATTAGTTTATGATGTTTTACGTGTCTTACAGTTACATCATTTTTTTTTCATTTTGTTAACTCTGAATGTCTGTTGACATGAAGCTGTGTTTTTTTTGACATTGTGTTGCATATGTATATTTGTGTATGTCATTGTCCATAATTATACGGTATTTTGTGTTGCATATATATGTGTATGTTTCGAGTTATGTAATAAAACGTATTGGAAAAAAAGTTTATGATGTTTGCAACCACACAGTGGTATTCCAAGTATGTCACCTGATCATATGGTATCAACGTTGAAATGCTACGAGGAACGTTTCGACACATGATCAGGACAAAGTCGTCGTGTGTTGTATGAACAACGTCGAAAACAATGGGTTAATCTGGATTTAACATTAATTTGGCATATTGAATTACATGTATTGACAAATGATTAGACTTCATAATCTGATTATATATACGGAATACTTGCTGGTGCATCTGCATTACATAAAATGAGCGCCAAGTTTGAATTCATTTTAAATATTTACATACAATACATGTTGATGATAAAACTTTGTGCATTAAAACAATCTTCTTTTTTCTGCAACGTGCTAAAATGAATAGAACTTGGCAAATCTGAAATAAACGCCATTCGTTTATTGGTCAGAAAATGACATAACTTTCACACAAAAAAACACAAATCACCACAAACGGCCCCCAAATCGATTTGAAATTTGAATCCACTCGTCATATATTTTTAATTATGAACAAAGCGTTGTTGACAAACCATGAATGCCAATACTATTCGCTTAAGTATTCAATAAAAAAAAAGTGTCCAATAACACTGTATAAGTCTTATTGTAAATGAATTTACACAGGCATTAGTAACAAGCAGCCTATCTCTTGGTCAGTATAGTAGGTTGTATTATACTGATCATCATCATTCAGCCGAGTATACCAGTTTGCTTAGGTGTAGTTGTATCCGAACGTTGCGGGGCTGTTGGGTGCATTGTTTCTACAACGAAAATAATAATATTAAACATTCTTTGCAAGCACGTTTATCAGCTTATCAAACAAAGGTGTTCACAAAATCGTCGGTTTATGTACCTATATTTCCCCTTTACACAACCACATTTAGAATATCGATTTGCAAAAACTCATTAAGGTGAACATCTTGCGGACCAAAATTCAAACATCCGCATTTCAATCGGTAGAATAATGACAATTTTGCGAGTATTGATATTACACACGCATTCTTATAATCTTAACATTTTATTCGCAACATTCGCTTTGGACCATAATCATTATTCATTGTTCTTTTTCAAACGAAATCGATTTCACCTTAATACAAGTCTGTGGCATGTAATTTGTTATATTTGTATGTAATTTAAGAACTTGTGAATGTGTTCCAAACACATACAGGCAGCCAGGAAAAGAATCCCAGACACTTATGTTGCCAAATATAAGAACACAATTTATACTACCGTTACAAAGACGCCCCGACCAGCCAGTATTACAAATGCAGAATCTCTCTAGCAAAACTGTTTGTTGATAACCATGTCCACCTGCAACAATAAAAAGACACCAACAGTTATATAAAAATAAAGCGGTACTATTAACATGTGTTATGGCCCATTTCGAAATCGCATGCATCTGTCTCGCAATAATTATGGAGTGAATAGAATATTTCTGATTGATAAACCTCACATTTCGTGTTGAATTGCCATATACCCAGCCCTGCATAACGTTAATATACCAAACATTAGAGAGTGATAATTCACGATCAGGTTATACGGTCTATTTTCCCGCGCATTTAATATACCAAACATTAGAGAGTGATAATTCACGATCAGGTTATACGGTCTATTTTCCCGCGCATTTAATATACCAAACATTAGAGAGTGATAATTCACGATCAGGTTATACGGTCTATTTTCCCGCGCATTTAATATACCAAACATTAGAGAGAGATAATTCACGATCAGGTTATACGGTCTATTTTCCCGCGCATTTAATATACCAAACATTAGAGAGTGATAATTCACGATCAGGTTATACGGTCTATTTTCCCGCGCATTTAATATACCAAACATTAGAGAGTGATAATTCACGATCAGGTTATACGGTCTATTTTCCCGCGCATTTAATATACCAAACATTAGAGAGTGATAATTCACGATCAGGTTATACAGTCTATTTTCCCGCGCATTTAATATACCAAACATTAGAGAGTGATAATTCACGATCAGGTTATACGGTCTATTTTCCCGCGCATTTAATATACCAAACATTAGAGAGTGATAATTCACGATCAGGTTATACGGTCTATTTTCCCGCGCATTTTGCTCAAGGATAAGCTTGGGATTCGAAATTTCAGTCAATAGTATATAACATATCGAAGCACTTGAAAACATATCATAACGTTTATAACCTATTACGTGCAATACATATGGTGTACATACACATTAGCGTGGAGCAATCACTTCCCGACCACCCGTCTTGACACGAGCATGACTCGTCCGGGACACTGAAGTTACCATGGAAACAACTGATGTTGCAATGAGGTCCGACCCAATCGTGGTAACAGACGCATTGGTGGTTGTGGTATTCGCCGTGGATACAAGGCGATTCATTGCAAATGGCGCCATTCCAACCCTGGTCGCATTCGCAATACTTAGCGTGCGGGTGATAATGACCATGAACGCAGAGATTTTTATCACATTTTGCACCATCCCAGCCAGAATCGCATTCGCAAGTGTTGGTTTTGCCATGAAAAGTACCATGGTAACACAGTGATTCGTCGCATTTTGTACCGCTCCAGCCTGATTGGCACTCGCAGTAGTTTGATTTAGAATGAAACGTGCCGTGGTCACAGACTAACACGTCGCATTTGGTACCTGTCCACCCAGAGGTACATTCGCAGTACTTTGCATGGACGTGATAATGACCTTTGACGCACAGGGATTCGTTACATCGGCTGCCGTTCCAGCCATCCGGGCACTCGCAATAGTCGTTGTGGGAATGGTATGTTCCGCGGACGCAATAGTGCTCGTTGCAGTTAGGACCTGTCCATCCTGCATTACACTCGCAAATATTTGTTGCACTGTTGAAACGCCCATGGTCGCAATCTTAAATAAGCAAACATACTTTATGATCCGATTTTTTACTTTAAACATACTAGTTGTTTCAATAGTATAGTACACGCTTAAAAACTCATACGCGATTGTTGAATAAAAAAGTATTGTATATGGCATACATTCAGACTATTGCGCCCCTCTTATCAACAATAAATATATATGAAAGTTGACATTTTTTTGCAAAATATCATATATTAATTCAAATGTCTTACCGTTTGAACCTGCAGCCGTCAGGATAAAAGTAGACAATAAAAGAACGGAAACTGAAATGCGGAAAATGATCCTATGATCATAATATTACAATAGAATTAATATACTATATAAAAAGTGGATCATTTTTTAATGAATATCTCGTCACATTTTGACCAGTTTAATGATTAGTTCAATAGACATTTCGTTAACTTCAGAAGTACATCAAAATACACTCCTTGTAGTTATATGAGTTTATCAAAGATTGTGTTAAGGTTTTATTAAAATGGTCAATATTAAGATGTGTTACACTACATCAAAATATACACATAACTTCAATGCGCACTTAGAGTGTATATGTCTTACCCACAACACAGTTCATGTTGATTTCACTTTCAGTATTTGAATGGCAGTCCGTAAGGCATCTAAAACTATATATAATCGCGTTGACGATAATCGTTGCGATCCATAGTCGTTCAGTACACGTTTCTATTAGGCCAAACAAACAGTGTTAGTTTCATGTAACATTATCATATAACAGAATCTATGTTTTTTAATCAATACACGTGTGTATCGCTTATCGCCATGATTGCATTATGTAAATAAATCACCATCGGAGACATTGTCTCAGACCTCTATTTCAACAAGATGATAAGCCGAGTACAACGGCGTCGATGTGTGTATTTTTCTTATTGTTACTTGATGTTCATCCTGCTTTCCCTGTACTTTATGCTTGCTTATTTGCAAAATCAATAAACTAATGGGAAAACAGATAGGATAAATCAAATACCCTAGAATACAGATACATTTTCTCGACCTGGCGTATATATTTGAAAACAAAACTATTTTTGTTGTATTTAAATTAGAAATAAACTTCATTTTTTATATCTTTAAACTAAATTGTCAACTTAGAGCTATCGAAAACTGATTAAATATAATATATTTCGGAATCTTTAACGGCCATCACTTCTAAGGGGATCGTTACACAATCAACACTTAAATTAAAAATTAAAAATTAACTGGTCCAGGCAATTGTATTATGCCCTATGTAACCTGAAACAAATATTATTACTTTCACCGTAACTTATATTTGAATGACCCGTATCGTGTTTGGCTCAGTTAAAAGTCATATCTGTACTGTTCTCACACTATTGCACTTTAATACTTAAATATAGAACATAACATACAATTAAGGACACTTGTCATGGAACTGGGCTGGACAAACGGTCGCAGATATCCCGATCAAAATAATATAAAGGACACTTGTCGTGGAAATGTGTTCGACACTCGGTCGCAGATTCCACGATCACAGTGATCCTACTTATCAGTGCAAAAAGGTAAACTCTGCTTTAATTAGACCATGCATGACAGTTTACCAATACTACGCAAATACAATTCATATAAAGCTTTCGTTTGATGATTTAACGTGTTTTTTTTTATAATAAAGCCATCACAATAATTTAAAAAAACACGCAAACAAAATTAAGTTAAGCATGCGGACGGCTCTAGTTCTGAAAGTGCTTTAGATCTGCAATGATTGTTTTGTGCGCTAGTTTAAGCAGTCATTACATTTATAGCATATAATCTACAGTTACGTATGCGCATTTGGAATATGATTCGTCGCATCATATATACGTGCTAGCTTACCTCTTTTTTCCATCGCCTAATTAAATCCAGTTTAAAATGTCCAGATATTTTAGTAGTACAACGGTTTGTGATGGATGTTTAACAAGATGACGTATAGAAGAACAATTATTTCAACCTTAAGTGCGAATGCACTTGCCATCGTGTACAATGAAGAAGTATCATAACTAGTGGTACAGTATATTTATGTATAGTTTGCATATGAGTAAGCTATAACCAGATATATGGTTATACAAAAAGTGTTAGCAACATACACGAACACTTACGGACATGTTTAATTCAAAAATGACCCTTAAAAACGAATCGAGCCTTAACATTATTGTATATTAACCCATTTATGCCTAGCGTCTAGATAAAAAAGGCATTGGCAAACAGCGTAGACCCAGATGAGACACCGCATGATTAACTTCAAATGTACACATGTGTACTGTGGACATCGATCGAATTAAAATGAAAATATCTTTATATTTGTAATTGATTTATTTGCATATCGATTTTGTAGAATCAGAACATACAACATTTTACACATTACAATTGTACAAAACAGATATTAAAATGTTGTATTTACGCATTTTAAAAATTCTCTGTTTAACAAAAGAGCTTAATGTTCAACACGTGCAACAATTCTGGTGATGAATAATATTGGTGGTCTTTCCCTTCGATAGTTGCGCACCTGGGTATTTATACCAACAATTAAAAATAAAATAATTATATGTTTTCTTGGTGTAAGAACCCTCCTTAAATTTAAACCTAATGTAAACGCTATAAACAAGAAATTCTATACATATTCTACATGTTAGTATTTCGCAGTTCATTTAGTCTGCGACATTTTGGTTCTTTCTACTAGGATTACAACCCTAACACCTTATAAATGTCATTACCCTTCTTGTCGCAGCTGTGTACTTACATTTACCTGTCGTAAGGCGATGCCATTTATTATTTATAATGCCTATACGTAATACTATGCCACCATGAAATTGTTGTTTGCAGAAAAAAACACCCTCGCACACCCTTAATGACGTGTTTCTCATTTTTAACTGAATAACTAATGACCTTATGCACATAAATTGTACAGGCAAATTCATTGTGTTACACATTTCAAAAGATCTGGATATACATTATTCGTAACTCAACTTAAAGCTAGGTTCACATTACATTTACTGTTATATGACATTGTGTTATATGAGTATCTGCATATTGACACACATGTTTGGTAAATCTAATTTGAACGTCAGTATATAACCACAATCTGATGAAACAGTGTTAATAGCACCTTATGTAAATTATGAAAAGTGCCATGTTAACTGAGTTTAGCATATATAGGATCTGGCAGGAGTTGACATATCATACCATGTTTTATTAAACAAGTTCAGGAATTTTGTAAGTAAGCGAGCTTTTGGCGAGCTTACTTACGAATTTTCTGGACGAGTGTAATACAATATGGTACAAGATAAGTATTGATGCAAAGCATCAAAGGGCGTCGGGAATTTTAGTGTAAAAGGCACTCAATGAAGTTACATGGAACGATTGTTTTTCTACTGTTAATATTAATATATTGGCCGATTATTTTAAACAAAATAGAAAAAGATACTGGTATAACCATTATCTATAACTTTGTGTTATAACCCCCAAATAACCATTATTTATGATGTTGTGTTATAACCCCCAAATAACCTTTATCTCTGATTTTGTGCTGTAACCCCCAAATATTTCATTGTTCATTTTATTTACATTGGTTTCCTTTTTTTACTGGCATCCGTGTGCAGTTTTCACTAATGGAACAGAACTGTGTAGGTTTTAAAAAATCTGCTCGATCTTGTAAGCGTAATTTCATATTTTTCTCAACTTCAAGGGAGATGATTCTGAACTTATTCTTACGTTGCTCATTTACGATAGGGGTTGAGTACTCATTGATATGAAAACACTGAAAAAGTTTGAAAAAAAAATGAAGAAAAACTGTAAATTGCATAAAGAAGCTGCATTTCACAAAACTTTGAAATTCAGTAAAATATCATAATAGATTTATTGCTCCGATATTCATCATTTTCAATAGGGTTCGAGTAATACTGATATAAAAACACTTATCAAGTTTGGAAAGATTAAGACGAAAGTTGTGAAATCATTTAAACAATTGGAAATTGTTTCTTTTGTCAAATTTAATAGAAAAAAAATCTGGACTTATTTTCCCGATGTTTCTCACTTTTAGCGAGGTAATAATGCTCATTGATATGAAGACACTGTAAGTTCGGAAAGAATCTGATGAAAAATGTTGACATAATCACCTAAGCAAGCAGTTTTTCACTTTTATTTTTTAATTCAAAGAGACATATTCTGGACTTATGGTACGATATTGCTCATATAGAGAATTTGGGTTGGGTCCTCATTGATTAAAAAAACCTGTGCAAGTTTGGGAACAATCGGATGAAAATTTTGGACTTCGAACAACGATTTCAAAATTTCTCAAATTCTAAGGAAGATAACTATGGACGTAATGGTCGGATAATGCTAAAGGGCCCATAACACCTGAATAGTAATACATGTCGCGCTTCGCGCTCTATATGTGGATCTTAAAAAAAAACCGAGGAGTGCTTGACTCTAGGGAAACGGGTTGCTGGGACACAGCTCCTCCTTGATAAGCGGCTGCTTCCTTTATCACAGCTCATTGTTACAATCAATAATACGTGTCGCGCTTCGCGCTCTATATGTGGTAGGGATAGTACTTAGGGCCTATGATAGACAACCATAAAAATACATGGAAAATAGATATGTTGTTTGCTTTTATTTGTTAATATAAAAACACGTGTATTTTTTATAAGATAATTAAGTGATGTAAGAAATTTTAATTAACGTTGTCACCACGCGGTATCCATTAACTTTAATAAAAATGTCCAATTGTAGTAAAATGGATTTTAAAATGTCTACATAAAATAAAGCTTTATTATATTTATTAACCTGACTGAAAAACATTGTCAGCCGCCGAACTGTTCCGTTCGTGCCGGAACCCGGGATTGAACCGGGGGCCTTTAGACGATTGTTGCGTTACCAACTTCAGTCTAACGCTCTTCTAACTGAGCTATTCCGGCTGACATCATTTATGTACTGCTATTTGGTGAAGTTGTGTATAGCGATCGTTAGTATATGTCTATTAATAAACAAATACATTGTACGTTTTCATACCACTACGCCTTTCAATAAACTTGCTTGCGCGATAGGTCGTCAAATATCGTACTTCATTGATTCTTCACTAAATAAGCAAATTAGGAAAACCACAAAAAAAAATATATTTTAATTATGTTTTGTTTTTATACAAAACCAGAAAGTTTCGCATATTTGCCAAGTCCCTGTGATCTTTTCCCTGTGATCAGTTGTGGATCAGTTATTAATTAAAACGATTAGCTTTGCATTATTGGCAATAAATGTTGTAATAAATGTAATAGGCTCAAATGCAGTACTTGTTTACACTAATTTACACAAAATTCACCACTATGCAAGTTATTCTTAAAACAAAAATATATACATTGATCCGTAAAATAACTTCTCCTCCCATTAGCGAAACAAAAATGCATTACATACTAGTCGCCGCTCTCCAGAGCGACGCCAATGATATGACAACGAGTGTCAGATCTTTTTATCACATGCTTTTAAATGACCAAATTAAATAAATATTTACGCAAACATAATGATAAATCCCGAATGTTGTTTACATTTCGTGACGTCATTTGACGTTGCAACGTCATTTCAGCAAAATAACAAAATGCGATTGGTCAATAAACGAAAACTAAGCCAATGAAAACGCATAAAGTGTTGTATCACACATGTGTAATTAAAAAAATATGTAATGGTTATATTACATGGGAAACAGGGTATAGCATGTGATAAAAATACTATACTGACGGACTTTCATACACCACATAGTGAATCCAGAAAATGTTTTCAATCGCGTCTAACGCTTACTAAGCTAATTAATGTTGAAGGAGGTAGCAATTCTTTATGGGTAAATGTATTATATTATTAAAAGTGCCAGTAAATGTTTGATCGATTGATCGTGTCAGTAACTGCCTATATACTGAACTACGAGATTTTACACGTCTTTACAGTGATCCGTGGCAAGTGCATGTAAACTAAATAATACAATAATTGTTTACCCATTCGGAATTGTGTTCATCACTTATCTGGCCACATAACGGTGTGGCTTTAATAAGGCTTGAAAACGGCAAGCAATCACACATATATTGCAACACATCAGAATCAGAATCGAATACGAAAGCGTAATAATGTAATGTAACATGAAACAAAAAAATATTGTTTGTCTGTATATAAACGCGTACTGAACGATGGTAGATGGCCGTGTTTATTGGCAACAGTATTATATACATGTTCAGATGCCTAACGGGCTGTCAGTTAAAAACTGTACACGACATAAATATGAAATGTTGATGTTGGTAAGACATACAATATCTAAGTGAACATTTCATTTGTAAGTGTATATTAATGTAATGAAAAACATCTCAATATTGATAGTTTTAATAAATCTAAAATAAAACACAATCATTTAAAAACTCATATAATTAATTCTATAATAAAGAGCTGTGTATTTTTTATGTACGTCATATAATAATGCAATATCTTATGAAGTAAAAGGCATCATGGCAAAATGTTAAGAGATATTTAAAAAAAAAAAGTTCTTGTTTTACAAGTCAAGTGTATGCATTAGTCGTGTTCCGAATAGGATCATCTCTCGCTGCTTAGTTTAAATGTGTGCTCTGTTTTCTGTTACCTTGACGGCGGCCAGACCAAACATTAAGACATTTGAGCACATCGGATTAAAAAAACTAGTGGTATTCAGTAATAATTATTTATTGTGTGTCCTTTAAAGTACTTGCAAAAGATGTTAAGCCAATGTATTCCCTCGTTCGTTTATTCGTTTTATCACGGTTGTCATAACATCGACACTACTAGTATTTGACGATTCCGAAATCGGACCATACCGTATATGTGCTTATTTAAGATTGTGGTCATGAACATTTCAACGGTGCAACCATTACTTGCTAGTGTAACGCAGGGTGAACAGGTCCTTACTGCAACGAACACTAATGCGTCCACGAAACATACCATTCACAAACCGACTATTGCGTATGCCAAGATGGCTGGTTCGGTACCCGATGTAACGACTCCCTGTGGGGGGTCATTATCAAGTCCATGCGAAGTACTGCAAATTTATTTCTGGATGGACGGGTACAAAATGCGAAATGCAATCACGGGACTTTTGATTGAAACTAAAATTACTGAAAATGTCAATCAGGCCAAAACAGCACAAAATGCGTCAAATCACTGTTTCCATGGTACGCTCCATGGCAAAACAAACACATTGCTGGTTGGGATGGTATAAATGTGATCAACAAGTCTGTCCCCATGGTCACTTGCACCAAAACGCTTAGAAAAGCGAGTGTGAACAGGGTTGCATTGGCGCCATTTGCAAATGATCGCATTGTATCAAGGGCGAATACCACTTATACCAATATGTGTGACACCACAATTGGGTAAGGCCTCATTGTAATATCAGTTATTTCAGTGGTAACTACAGTGTCCAGGACGAATCATGCTTGTGGGATCATACATCATACGTTATTTTCCGTTTATTCGAATACATCATACGTTAGTTTCAGTTTATTCGAAAACTATTATATTGCAGTATTTCATAGTCAATGGGAGAAGTCATTTACATACGGGATGTGCAAAGTGTTAATTGAAACTGGTATAATTCATTATATTTTTTATAAAATGTTATGGAATAGTATTGACATGTTGTCTTTCAATTTATATATCATATAATTACCAACTTGCTCGCATGGTAACTCAAGAAGGCTTTGGTCCCGAATATGTATAATTGCCTAAAAATTTGATAACAATTTGTGTAACGTATTCGGTGAAGTGTTCTAGTGTTGTAATGCAATTAAGTTTTACTTAAAAGTAATGAAATCTGCTGGCCAATAAATAACAATTAAGAAACTTGCAGAATAACAACTATTGGTTTAAATCAAAACGTCATTACATTGTTCCGTTATGTGTACGTTAGAATGATTTTAAACTATTCATTACTATAATGCAGATTCATCAGCAGATGCATATTTTCATGGCGAAGAGTCCAATAAATTATGAATGACATCCGTAAAGCAAGTTTAACCAACGAGTATAGCCTTGTTTTTGTATTTATGGTGGCCATATAACACACGAATACTTTGTCGTGAACAACATTGTAACCTTCCACGAAACATTTTCAAAATTTCAAAATTATGTGATTAGGTAATATACAGTGTTGCGTACTCAATCAACTATTGCTCGCCTAGCAGCCGTCTCATGTACGGTTGAAGTGCAGTCACAAGTGCAAATTGCCCTTTTTATGGACGAGTACTCGCTAACAGATGTAGAGTGACAATACATCAGTTCAATCAGATGCATTCGCACCTGTACTGTTTTAAAGAAACCTTCGCGAATGCCGTGTCGAAGTTCAACTGAGTCAACTTTCAGCTACACTGTATCCATGGATACAAGCGCTACCATTTTGGTTTTGCAAAATATATATAATCACAATATCCATACATATATACCCACCCATGTGCTTAAGGATATTTAGCGTGAAATACTAAATATGTTGATATTGCACTGAGTAATGACCTCATGGGTGTCACCCGCAGTGAACTTCAATATCTCTGTTAAATTGAGGTCAGCACGGAGAAGTCAAAAATCATGGTGGACATCATGACCAACACTAATGCAGACATCACCATGAAGCTAGAAGCGATAAGCTAGATGAAGTGACCAGCTTCAAGTATGTGGGCGCAACCCTGTCTAAGGATGGCATCCGTACCGCTGAGGTCCGAATAAGAATTCCCATGATGACCGCCGCGATGGCCAGGTTATAAAAAACCAGTTCCATCAGTTTTCCCACTGTTTTCGGCTGCAAGACATGGACGCTTCAGGCTGACACAGAACGCAGGATACAGGCATTTGGACATGAATGTATCCGAGGACTTCCCCGCATCTCCTTCCGTTATACCAAAATGAAATGTGTGTAGATGTTTGCAATATAGAAGGTTTGTTTTAAGGATTATGTAATTTAAAATGCGTGCTATAGTATTTGTCGTACAGGCCATGGGGTTGTACACGAAATATATCAACACCTATGTGTTTGTGATATGAGATTTTTTTTATAAAAAAGGCGGTCTATCGGAAAATGTGATTTAATGCCTATCAAACAAGTTCAAGTTATTTGATGTTTATGTTTTCATCAACGATTTTATTCAAAGTTTGTTATACACAAAAGTGCAATAGCGCTATTAGCATATTCAATAAGATAGGTAGTGCACGGCTTTCTAGTGTTTCAGAAATATCTCTGCCATCTTATTGAAGATCGTAATTGACCTTTTAGTGACGTGTAGCCTTGATATTGCTGGCTTAGCTGCATTGTGTACACACCGGTCTTATTGACCTGTGTACTAACGCGAAAGAAATTGTGGGTAGCACTTCTTTTTCGAGTGAAAAGCGAAAGCGAAAGAATGTCAGGTAAACATACTTCTGATAATCGCTATCAGTCTTAATATGATTCAAAATCACAGTTAAACATAACTTAATAACATTTCTCTAAACAACATTCCGTTTTAAACACACAATAAAAACGATTTTTCTTTCATTATAAACATTTTCATTCATACGCAGAACTACTTTAGCGGAAGCATAATTCCCCAAACCAGGGCAATGTGATGCGTCTTAGTATTGAGGTGACAATAACGTAGTGATGTCACCAACTATTTATAGAATGGGCCTAGCTGAACGTACACACATGTCGTGACCGGTTATAAACATGGTTCAACATTAGTATGCCTTCAGTTTTTCGTAAAGGTAGCAGAGCTTTGTCTAGCAGAAAAAGGCAGTCTAACATATTCATTTATTTGTACATAACGGCTGTATAAATTCAATTTTACCGTTTATATGTGTCACGAAGGGTTTTCTTTCAGCGATCGTAAACATAAAATCTGAATATGGAACGTTTGTTATCGTCCGTAAAAGTAACCTCAATTTATGATAGCACATACAAGGTGCTCTCTCGTACTTTTCAGGTCTTATCAACGATCATTTGATGTTATTTTCAACCATTTATGCCATTTTCTTTTTTTTATGTAAGATTAGCGAATATCGCGTTTAAATTACACGTAATTCGTCAATAAATAGCGGTTGTTGTTCACCTGCAACTGCAGATCTTCGTTGTGTTTTATGCTATCCAATGTCTATATATTTCAATATTTGTATTTAATAATATTGTTTAACAACGTAAACATAATTAGATACCGATGTTATATACATGCATTAAGATAACGACTTTTACATTACCATAAGCACAAATGCTAAATCGTAGAAAACGTGTAAGGGGATGTCAAAAGACAAAAACGTCTTCACGGTATCTTGACATATAATCAATTGTCTCCCTTTTTATACCTTCATATTCACTGAATTTAAAGGGGCGGTCAACCAGATTGCTATATATCGCGAAGAAAAGTTCTAAAATACCGTATTTATTTTTACAATTATTAGTTTATATTGATTAAAATATCACGACTGGTATATTACATTACTTGAAAAATGTTGTTCAGTTTTCATATTTTCAGCATATTCGTTAATAAAATTTTACTGAGTATGTCTACAAGGTAATTTGGAGAGTTCTGTTGTTGTCGTTATATTTTGTGACACTACGAGGATTCGTTATATAAAGTATAAAATTACCATACTCATTGTATTGCAATGCATGACCGAGTGGTTTAAGTGGGAGACTATTTACTTTTTACTCCAGGACTCCAGGGGTAAGTGGTTCAAGCCCTGTTGAGGGTTACATTTTTTTTAAATTTTATTATTGATTTTTTACTTGAGATTTATAGATCCAATGTTTAAATTAATCAATATAAAGCATTTAATGACGGTATTTTATAGGTTTTCTTTTTTTTCTTGATATTTAGCAATCTGGTTGACCGCCTGTTTAAATGCTTTGAACGTTTTTCGCTTGTAACAAAATCATCGAAAAATATAAATACATGGAGAGCGAATCGGGAAGTTTATTAAATATATGCGTGCTATTTTTGGGATTCATAAGCACACACACATTAAGGTTAAACGCGGACACAAACAGTTTTCAGAATAAACGTGTTTTTTACGAAAATACTATAAGCAATACATGCAGTATAGTATCTCTTGAATTATGTGATGTTACAACGCAACTAAATTAATAACCCATAAATAAACCGATACGCACACGACCCGTAGCTTTGTCAAACATCAATGGGCCGTAAAGAAACTCGAACTTGATCTGTAAGACATGTATGAGGATTCACACACCTAAAATGTGAAAGCGTTTAGGAACAAAACTTCGGAAACGAAATACCGGACTGACAGAGGGACAAACAGACGGGGAGACGGACAACACCACAATAATATCTCTCTTCCTTTCGTCGGGGATAAACGAAGAAGGGAGAATAGTTAAGGTTCTACAAATTCTCTGAAGAAAAAATACATACACATTTCATATACCGCTATTTACTGACAAACACACGCGTTTAGTATGACTAAATCCATCGGGTGAGTGAATACTGTGCACATGTGTGGTTGGGCTCCATTGAAACAAAACAAACCACGTCTTCAAACATTTGAATTTTTCTTAAATTACAAGGAAAAATAACAATGTCTTAACAATAGCATACCAATTCATAATCGTTTATAATAATCATCAGGTATATACATGGTATATACACAGTATTAAAATAATAATTAATACTTATAGTACTAATAACATTAAATGAACTACTACAACTACTACTACTATTACTACTACTACTAATACTACAACAACAACAACAACAACAACAACTATTATTACTACTACTACTACTACTACTACTACTACTACTACTACTACTACTACTACTTCTACTACTAATACTACTACTACTACTACTACTACTACTACTACTACTTCTACTACTACTACTACTACTACTACTACTACTACTACTACTACTACTACTACTACTACTACTTCTACTACTACTACTACTACTACTACTACCACTACTACAACTTCTACTACTACTACTTTTACTACTAATTATAAAAGTAATAATAATAATAATAATCATATTAATGATAATAATTGTATCATTATTATTATAATTATATTTTTATTATCTAATATTACAATTATAACAATAATAATAATGATGTTGATGTTGATGATGATGATGATGATGACGATGATGATGCTGATGATGATGATGATGTTGATGGTGGTGATGATGATGATGACGATTCGTTAAGACTTCCTTAAATCACAAAATTCCATTAAAGCGGAATTAGTCGCCCCTGATTAGCCTGTGCTGGGATGACACATTTGCAGATGCAATAAGCCCAGTTTTCTCAGAATGAGACCCATGTGTTCATTCCACTTTCTCTTCTTCCGGGGAATCTACGTCTTTCTCAGACGGCTCACTAATGAACTCAATGATGCTCTTCGGTTTGCCGTAACAAGGCAGTATGAAGTCCTCCATGGTGTTATACAGATGCATTTTTGTGATTTTTTTAAACACAATTTTGTTTTTACGAGATTTTATTAAGGAAAAAATCATCTTGTGAAGTTTATTGTTATTCGGTTTGAATAAGAGTTAACGTCTATCTTAAATGCATTGTCACTTTACCGCATAAAACATTCGCACGTAAAGGTTATTCGTTTAAATAAGAAGGGATATTACTTAATATTCACTATTTGTTTGAGTTAAAACATATACAAAATGTATATACAGTTATGGCCTTACAAGCATCCGATTTGGAATTGCCGAATGAATTAATTGTATTAAACCTATTCATACATGCTCATTCTTGTCTGGGATCATTAAAACGCGTCTTCAGAGATAATGAATTGTACTTCATATACAAGTCAGAAACAATTGTCTATGGCCTTACTATTGCATAACAATTGACAATCGTAGGTATCTACAAATAATTAAAAAAATGATAATAATATTAGAAATAATAATACTACTTCTAATAATAATATTATTATTATTATAAACAAAAACAATACAACTAATTATTATCATAATAATAATAATAATAAGAAGAAGAAGAAGGAGTAGAAGAAGTAGAATAGGACGAAGAGGAAGAAGAAGAATAAGAGAAGAAGACTGAGAAGAAGACGAAGAAGAAGAAGAGAAACCATTATAATAATAACACTTATATAATAGCAGTAGTATAAATAAATTAACACAAACACATACGATTGCAAAAATATTGTTAATAGTAATTGTAAAAAACAAAATGGAATAATTTCAGTCCTAACATATTCTGTAAACAACATAACGTTATGTATAAGTCAATAAGAATTTTATTATAATAACAAAATATCAGCATTTTAAATGGAATATTTCACTCGTTATAGCTTTGGCAGGTTTATGGTTTTCGATGTACATCATAAGTGAATACTTTTTACGAATCGGAACATATTTACAACATGTTTAAATGTAAGTTATATTAGACGCTTTCTTGCATATAACGCCACCAACTTTTCATACACATATAAGTTACACTTTAACTTTAAAAATCAATAACCAGCTGTTTGTGTAAAACGTTTTGATTGAATAACATAACTAGATGTTAACCCTTAAAGCGCTGGAGCTGAATTTTAAAGGCCTTTGCAAACAGTTTGGATCCAGATGAGACGCCACAGAACGTGGCGTCTCATCAGGATCCAAACTGTTTGCTATTTTGATAGTATTCTTTGAAAAAAATCGAAGAAAATGCTAATTTTAGAAATTCTGCAGACGACATTTTAGCAGACGACAAATTTCCCAGCATGCAACGGGTTAAGAAACTTATTGTACAGGTTACATGTGTTTGTTTGCTTTGCAAATCTATTTATCATAGAAAACACTTTGAGTTAACTATATCTGTACAATGACTTCAGAAGGCAAAAAAGAGATCAATCCAACCTAATAGTCCAATATTCGACTTTAATCCTTGCAGTTTAATTCATGTTTGGTTCTTACTAAATGCTATCATTTGATTATTATTTGAGTTCAAGAAAGCTAGCCAAATACTCACTATATCCGTTGGAACTCATGTTTTATTTGCATTTTTGTAAATATCACACTTTTTTTGCAATTTTGTAATAAGCGTAAGTGACTTCACTCCTTTGAAGCTCATAGTTCACGTAATCTCAAATCAAATGTGTTTGCTTCATATTTCCACATTATGCATTGTTGATGCATTCAGTGTAATAACACTCAACACTTTCCTCGTTTAAATACGCATATTTCTAGATATCTGGAGCAACTCGTCATCGGCTGTTTTCCTTACTTTTGGCGAAGCTTTTCCCAAAAGAACAATTTGTCAGTTCCAAGTGTATATGAATTGTTAAAGATTATGTCATAAAGTTGTAACCAACATCACTTATTGGCCAAATCGATTTTTATTTAAAAAAAAGCGTGACATGCTTAACAGTTTCGGGTATGCTTCATCTAAGTCACTGTTAACTACATCTGTGCATGGCAAGAAGTCCATTTTCCATTCAAGTCAATTCAACGAAAACTGATGTAAAATCATCACATCGTGTTTTTGTATTCCTCGTATGAATGCCTTTATTCTGTTTCCTCTTCTTCCGGTGGATCCACGTCTTTCTCAGACGGCTCACTAATGAACTCAATGATGCTCTTCGGTTTGCCGTAACAATGCAGTATGAAGTCCTCCATGGTGTTATACAGATGAATTTTAGTGCTTTTCCCGTTAAGAAAATGGTTCTCGTCGGGGTATATCTGCAATGTTACAAAGATAATTAAAGTATGACTCACAATAAATATGAACAAGTTGCGCTAAATGTGATGGGCTTTATATTTTAATGATTTTACAATATTCACTTTGTCTAGAATTGTGCTATGTCAGACTAAACGCCGATTGGCCGTTGTGATAAAGTACATTAGCCATCTGATTCAGCTAATGTTTCATTTTGCTACACGTTCAGCATTTTTAATTTGTTGTTTACATCATAACAAACGATAAATATCTTTTTTAATGAAAACCCTACATACATGTACATTAACTTGTTTTGAATATTGCACATCGAGATAATATATGACTCAAGAAATATATTCCCTTTGTAACCAACCCCTTGTCACCAAGGTAAATGAAAAATCGCATAACCCTTACATGGCAAAAAAACGAAACAACATTGCACATATGCATGATTAATTAAATACAAAAAGTCCAATTTGAGGTCTCAGTGGTGTAATGGATATGGTGTCTGCCTGGCGATCAGCAGGTCACGAGTTTGATCCCACTGTGGTAGTATTCTGTAGAGTACCCCAATAGACACCAAGTACTTAGGCTTATTTTGCAATCGAGCTAAAATAAATAGGGTTAAACTAATAACTCCCAAGTGGAGCGTTCAATAGTAAGTATAGGGGGATTTGACGATATCTCTGAACAACAAGAACACGAATTTAAGTAATTCGCCGCCGTAGATTTGAGCAGCGTGCCTGTATGACGCGTTAACCATGTATTGTATGCAATAGTTAATGAAATCGAATCCATATGTAGTTCCAATGCTATGTGTTTTGAATTATTACGTCTCACATACCTGATGGCGGAAGTAAACATCTTCTTCTACTAATGCTTTTATAAATTGAGCAGAATTCTGGAAATGTACGTTATCTGAAACAACAATATAGAAAAGTACATTTTAAATAAAGGACATTTGGCGATGGTAAATTCCTTGAAATTATCGGATCTAAGATTTTGGTTCCAATCTATGAACTATAACTTAACATAAACTTAAAAAGAACGTATAGCAGATCAAGCAAAAATGATATTAGGTTAACTCAAACTGTTGCAATTGACGTTGAAACTTAATATATATCTCACGCCACTACAGGATTTTAATTTTAATATGTATTCTTTACTATATAAATACGTCTCTAGTATAACTATTTTTTCAAGTCAGAACTATTGTGTTAGGAATTTGTGTTAAGTAAATAATTACACCTTCTTTGAGAAGAACAATATGTTTTATCAACAGGTCTGCATATTCGAAACACCCGCAACATAAACATTGACACAACAGTGTGTATACATGTATTGTCAAAATGCACACTTATATAACGATAATTGTATGTTATAGAAATTGATCATTATATCTTACCATCACCGGTTCCATGTATAATCATAAATCTAGCGGACTTGAAGTTTGGTGCATATTTTGATATGTTCGCCGCCTGCAAAAAATACAAGTTTGGAAATTTCCAGTTTTCTATAGTGATGACAGTGCACACACATACACGGACAGTGTCCTTAACAACTCCTACATGCCGTATAAAAAGACCCGCTTTATAAAAGTGGGTTCATTTATTTGCAGTTAGTAAAGCTCCTCCCAGTCTGGTCAGGGTTTACCCAGTCCACTGATGAAACAATTGAACCATGTGTAAGGTTATAGAGGACATCTCACTCAGTCTGGTCAGGGTCTACCAAGTCAACTAATTAAATAATTGAACTTGTGTAAGTTTATAGAGAACAGCTCACTCAGGCTGGTCAGGGTCTAACCAGTCAACTAATTAAACAAGTGAACCTTATGTAAGGTTATATAGGACAGCTCCTCACTCAGTCTGGCCAGGGTCTACCCAGTCCACTAATTAAACAATTGAACCTTGTGTAAGGTTATAGAGGACATCTCACTTAGTCTGGTCAGGGTCTATCCTGTAAACTAATTAAACAATTTAACCTTGTATAAGGTTATATAGCACAGCTCACACTTGCCGCATATTGCAAAAGACCCATTTCTGTATGACTCGGGATATAAGTTTTTTTAATTGTTTACAGCTTGTAGGTTCATAGCGGTTCTTACATTCAATAATTTCCGTTGATCACAAAATATGAATGTAAATGACTTTGTAAAATGCTTTCGCTATACATTCTAAATTCTTTACTTACGAATGTCAACGTGAATTTGACAAAAAGTATTCTCGTTAAATATAAAACAAATGCTAATCAGCAAACAAGCATTCGGTTCAAAAACTGAATTGACACAAACTTATTTTTTGAAACACTATACTATTTGAAATGAGTTATTTCCTTTGTACTGTATAATATCCGGAATAGGCAAGACGTCCGGGTTTCATTTTGTTCCTGTTATCTGAGTTTTTAAGGCGAATGCCATAACTTAAGCATACGTATTTAGTAGCATCCAGACTTATTCTGATATCTTATACCATAACAGTATCTCGTTTATGTTTTTCATTCGACGTTTATCAAGGATACAAACACTACTAACAATAACACATATGTTAACTTTCCTAAACGTCTTTCAGAAACAGCATGACGTCTCAAAAATGTACATTTTTGCCATTCATGTGAACACTGCCTATACACATTTTAGTCAGATTTATTCACATAGCACATACCAATCTAGTATGTGTATAAAACAATATTTACATCGTACATCATTTTACACGTTTTTAATGCAAAAGCGAAAATATGTCGTAAATCTAGAAACCGATTTAGAAAAATGAAACACTTACGTTATAACCTCCTAAATTATCGTTGGCTGTAGGCAGACCCATGTAACGCTCAGTGAAAACGGAATCTAAAAACAATCAGTTCAATTAAATGGTGTATTATTCGCAATATAACGAATAGGTAACAAAGCATTATAAACTCTACTCATAAATGTAATTCATGACAGTTCATGCGGTCAGTGCATATGATATACAATGTATTTTTACTGCTTTGTTATACCAGTCATCATAAATAGTGTAAACACTTATGTTCAGAACAGTCCGTGATTGATTGTTGATTGAATTAGCGAGTAACGAGAGCGCATGTCTGATGAGCGGATATTCTATTTATATTGTACATAATATACCATTGGGAACACTTGTATCAGCGCATGTCTTCATTTTTTATTTGTATCTAATTGATCTACTCATTTGTATGGAAAGCTCAATATTTATTGATAAACCGTCGAGTCCGTTTCCTGTGTAAAACCATTTATTTGATCATTTAGTGGACTTCTAGAAAACGCCCCTGAGGAGGGGCTTAAATCACTTTTATAACACTTTTGGTTTCCATTACATGGCTTAGAATGTCAAAACATGTGTAGATCTTGAATACAATGGCATATATTTACTAAACGTATTTAAGCAAGTCAATTGTAATGAATTATTAAATGAGAGTTTTACCATAGTAACGCCAATCTGTAACCGGGGAAACAGCCATACCGCATCGGAACGCATTCGATGCGCGCGCTATAACGGACGCCGTCAGAAACCCACCGTAGGACTGTAAACAACCAGTTTCAATTTAAAACATACAACGTTTGCATGTAGTTCAAATGGTGCGCGTCATTCGAAAATGGATCTCATGCCATATGGAACCCGCGTACCTCCGGTCTGGCCTGCGGTCCGAAAATGAGAAAACGAAAACTCGATTGACTTAACCCATTCATGCCTAGCGTCCTGAAAAAGGGACATTGCAAACAGCGTAGACCCAGATGAGACGCCGCATAATGCGGCGTCTCATCTGGGTCTGCGCTGTTTGCTTAAATGAATTTCTTTATGAAATATTCTAAATATAGAAATAAATAAACTTGACACCCCTAATTTTGGAAATAAATTGATCCAATTTAGAAAGATGGGAGAGTCCACTGGGCATAAATGGGTTAATTGAGATTGTGCAGGCTCGTCAGGATATGAAATAAAGCCCATTTTCGCATGACGCGGTTAATAGTTACTTATCGTGACAATATTTTGGTTTACTCCATATACAACATACACTGTAAATATGTGCATGAGCAAGAACAAAAGTGATATAATACAGCAGTAATAATATCAGACATATTATAAATGATATGCTAGTATATACATTTTTTTTGCTTTGGTTACTTGTGGTGTATGTTGTGAAAATACTTGTGTTTATATTATCTAAGACATTTCGACCGACTGCAGATGGTATTTTTCGAAGCAATTTAGCTTGTTTTTTTTTTTTTTTTTAATATGCATCGGTGTATGTAAGTTGATGCAAGGTTGTTTGTTTTGTCAATTACAAAACACAAATATTGTATGAGTGTCTGTATAAAGTCGGCAATAGCATCTATTACAAACACGAATTCCAAATATTAGAATATAAAAGTCAGACATGGATCGTTTTATTTTTCAAGGTTTCCTCAAGACAAGTCTATACTTACCGCGCCCCATACAGTGGTATTTTCGTTCACATAATGTAGGTTGTTAAAGTGACTGAAAATGTAAATAAATAATAAATGGTATTTGCTGAAATAACACCATTATCTTATTACAGTTGATTTAATATTCACAAAACAGAGTATCTTGTTTGCAAGTGATATTAAATAGGCGAAGCGCTTATTGATTAAAACAGCAAGTTAATAAAATTATACTTTTTGAATATCATTAACAATGCGTGAATGCCTTTGTTAGTTTGTGCAGTAAAATATATTTAATGTTAAAATGAAGCACATATGATACACGTTCTTTACATGAATAAGCAGGGTGTTAGCAGAACATGTCCACACTTTTGGTTTCTACTAAATTACACCAGTCTAACCAATCTAATTTACTCTTCTGTAGAAATAGTTTCTTTATTAATACGTTAAAATCAACGTCATCAACACTAATGTTTACTTAAAATATGACGTATTTCATTAACTAGGTAAATATCAATTTTGTTCAGAATATTTTTTTATTTAATATAAATGATACTAATGAACGACCTACTTAGCAGCGGTAATGATATCATCCGCCTCCAGTTGGCCTAGCTGTTTATACACAGCATGCATCCACCTGTTACCACGCCCCCCAGAACCACGCCCATCGACAAACACAATTATGACGCTATGACAACTGCACAGGTACTGCTCCCATCCGATATTAAACTCCTTGGTGACGAGCTGCGTTCCAGGTGAACCATTTCTGAAGTAAAGTTGAGTACACTTTTATACTGTGTACCGCACATATTTCTTACAAACACACATTGATTGTAGTTACTTCTTGCAATAATGAAATCGTCGATTCACTCACTTCTAAAGAATTCAAACTGATGTTATGAAACCAAGTGTACTAACAGTGAATCAAACAAATGATTTATTCTTAAGGCAAACAACAACTTACACTTTAAATAAGATGTTGTATGTCGTTATTTCTTCCTTCCTAAGTACTGGAGGTAATAAAGCTTTGACCCACATGTCTGCAAACAAATTGAAAACAACATGGAGCTATAACACTGCCCCTTTATTTCATGCATACACAAACACGATTACTTTCACCAAACACTATTTTAAGTAGATTAGATATTGGATTGATGTCTTTCAATAAAAAAACGCCTAAATTTTAACTAGCGGATAGTGCGACATTTTGAGATACCGCATGCTTCAAATGTTACTAATAAGCATACTAAGCTAAGTTTTAAAATGTAATCAATTAAATGACTTCAAGGAGATTCGAACCTAAGATTGCGATGTCACCAAGACCACGAATTTACAGAGAATAAAACCTACGATCGCGATGCCGCAAAGGCCATGACTTTACAGAGAATCATACGTACGATCGCGATGTCATTAAGACCACGACATTACAGTGAATTATACGTACGATAACAATGTTACCTAGGCCACGATTTAACAGAGAATCATACGTACGATCGCGATGTCATCAAGACTAGGACTTTACAGTGAATCATACGTACGATCGTGATATCACCATGGCCACGACTTTACATATACAAATGCATACGATCGCGATGTCACGAAAGCCACGACTTTACAGAGAATCATACGTACGATCGTGATATCACCAAGGCCACGACTTTACATATACAAATGCATACGATCGCGATGTCACGAAGGCCACGACTTAACAGAGAATCATACGTACGATCGGTCTCCTCTATGTCGATGGGAAGCTTAAGAAACTCCTCCACAGCCAAGGAATAGTCTTCCAGTTTGGTCCGCAAGTCCGCGTTGTCCTCGAGGACTGTCACTGTTATCAGAGGACATTTATAAAAAATGAGCCATGTCATGTGAAAATGTGTCGTTTTTCATATGCTACCAGCGTAGCTCCAGACCAGCCTTAACAATCGCGTAGTCTGGTGGTCAGCTAAGCTGCCAGCAATTAAATCACGCAAGGTTGCATGGTTTCATTGGCGGACAGTGTAGCTACCTACCAGCCAGTTCGAATTCGCAGGCTGGTATAAAGTGTAGAGGGCCACAAATGGCATAAGACCCATTTTCAAATGACACAATGTACGAAACAGACATACACAAGTTAAACACTTCCGTTTCGGCATTTGCATAAACAGGCATTCATTCTTTAACCAAAAGCGTGTTTTAAGATAAAATTTAAACTTTTTGGTAACAATTGTAATCCATAACTGGCGTACCTAATCCATTTTCAGTGGAGTAAAGATAGTAGATAGGAATCCCTGGTCCTTTGCAAGCAAGTATGTAGTATTTTCCAGACGACGTAAACGTAGCGTCGACGTACAGGCAGTCTTTCGAGACGTCACAAGACAAGCATTTAATCGATTTGAAGTCAGGGCTGTCTTTTTGAACTGTCGCTCTACAAGTACAAGCATTTAAAATATATTACAATTCTTATATATCTGAAAAAAATCAAAGAGTGTTTACTGCCGAACGCATCTTAATATTAGTGTGAATAGTATGAATAACTATGAATGACAACTTATGTATTGCGCTCCAGTATAGTTACGTATCTTTAAAGTCAAATAGATGGTTCAACTTTTGTATAAACCTTTTATACAATGTACAATTATATAATTAAAAATAAGTTCCAAATTTTCATTTGCCGCGATTTTGTGAAAACAAGGCTTAATGCTTTTACATAAAATGTCGTTCTAGATTAGCTTGTGCAATGCGCACTCACACTCAATTCATAGGCTTGTTTGTTTAAAGGGTCTCTTCTAAACAAAATGCACTTTAATCAATAGGATCGCTTATTTAAAGGAAGTATCCTCTAAACGAAAATGCAATCTTTGTAGAAAGTGGTACCGGATTAGCCTGTGTGGACTGTACAGTCTAATCTGAGACGACGCTTTACGCACATGCATTAAGCCCCGTTTTTTCAAACGCAATGCTAATTTTTATTCAGCGGTAACTCAGAAGGCAACCAAATGCGATAACCACTACAGTCGATTGGTAATCAATTTAAATAATGCTTGTATCGGAACAATTATTAATGCAAGTTATTTTTTTTTTACAATTTTTGTAGCAAAACAAATACAAATAATATTAAAAATATAAAAGAAAATGAAATGCAGTGTACACTTACCTATATAAATGCTTCTCCGTAGGGTCGTCCATATTCGTAGCAGTAAAATATCTACAATTAAAAATGTAGCCTCATACTGAGAAAACTGTGCTTAATGCACATGCGTAAAGTGTCGTCTCGTAGTAGCAAATGCAGTCCACACGGGTTAACAGTGACAACACTTTCCGCTAAGTGTCGTCTCGTAGTAGCAAATGCAGTCCACACGGGTTAACAGTGACAACACTTTCCGCTAAGTGTCGTCTCGTAGTAGCAAATGCAGTCCACACGGGTTAACAGTGACAACACTTTCCGCTAAGTGTCGTCTCGTAGTAGCAAATGCAGTCCACACGGGTTAACAGTGACAACACGTAAAGTGTCGTCTCGTAGTAGCAAATGCAGTCCACACGGGTTAACAGTGACAACAGTAAAGTGTCGTCTCGCAGTAGCAAATGCAGTCCACACGGGTTAACAGTGACAACACTGCGTAAAGTGTCGTCTCGTAGTAGCAAATGCAGTCCACACGGGTTAACAGTGACAACACTGCGTAAAGTGTCGTCTCGTAGTAGCAAATGCAGTCCACACGGGTTAACAGTGACAACAGTAAAGTGTCGTCTCGTAGTAGCAAATGCAGTCCACACGGGCTAACAGTGACAACACTGCGTAAAGTGTCGTCTCGTAGTAGCAAATGCAGTCCACACGGGTTAACAGTGACAACACTGCGTAAAGTGTCGTCTCGTAGTAGCAAATGCAGTCCACACGGGTTAACAGTGACAACAGTAAAGTGTCGTCTCGTAGTAGCAGTCCACACGGGTTAACAGTGACAACAGTAAAGTGTCGTCTCGTAGTAGCAGTCCACACGGGTTAACAGTGACAACAGTAAAGTGTCGTCTCGTAGTAGCAGTCCACACGGGTTAACAGTGACAACAGTAAAGTGTCGTCTCGTAGTAGCAGTCCACACGGGTTAACAGTGACAACAGTAAAGTGTCGTCTCGTAGTAGCAGTCCACACGGGTTAACAGTGACAACAGTAAAGTGTCGTCTCGTAGTAGCAGTCCACACGGGTTAACAGTGACAACAGTAAAGTGTCGTCTCGTAGTAGCAGTCCACACGGGTTAACAGTGACAACAGTAAAGTGTCGTCTCGTAGTAGCAGTCCACGCGGGTTAACAGTGACAACAGTAAAGTGTCGTCTCGTAGTAGCAGTCCACAAGGGTTAACAGTGACAACAGTAAAGTGTCGTCTCGTAGTAGCAGTCCACACGGGTTAACAGTGACAACAGTAAAGTGTCGTCTCGTAGTAGCAGTCCACACGGGTTAACAGTGACAACACTTTCCGCTTGCATTGGATTTTCGCTAGAAGAGAACCACTTTTAATGAAAAATACCAAAACAGCGCAAAGTGTTGTCCCTGATTAACCTGTGCAGACTGCGCCTGCAAATCTGGGACGGCACTTAACGCACATGCATTAGACCCAGTTTTCTCATTACATGGCTTATATGATAAACATTAATCTCGTGAAATGCGACGATGAACAGTGATGTTAAAGTGATCAACAATTTTCAGACTATAGTTTATATGAGACATATGTATAGTTTATATAAAGATAGTATGGTTTAAGTCTAACACCATATTTAGACTGCTTTGTATAATTTTGACAACATTTAGTTTCTATACGCATTATACTCTAAGCGTAGTTTTGTGGTGTAGTGTCTCAAAGATTAAAAACAGCAGAACAAAGACTACCGTAAAATGAACAGGTCCATTACGTTGGTTACGAAATAGGTACTGAGTGTAGAAAATTCAATACTGTGGTTCGGACGAATTCCTAGCATTTGGTATTTAAACTATTGAAAATGCCGAGCAAGCATCACATACTTAACTGAGATATCGGATATACGATCTGTAGCAAAGACAAAGAACACATCGTATATGTAGTCCGGAATAAAGTATACCAACTAATGCGAAATTCAAATCAAGGTAGAATACACAGCCATAATTTGATTTTTTGAAACGTAGCAAATATCGGGAAAAGAGCACGTGTTCGATATTTGCTTATGTTATAATACCGTATACATACCTAGATATTCATTTAGTTTTTGTTATTGAATTTCCATAATCGTATATCAATCAACTAGGGATTCATGTACATCTTAAGAACATACAGGACAACATCAGCTAGACAAGCGAAGCTTAAATAATATCAATATCTTACATTTGCTCGAGGTTATCGTCGTATCCTACAATGTCAAATACATCCCACTGTCCTGCTGTTATAAATGTTTTGAAACCATCGCTTAATGTTCCCTGAAAATGAAACAATAGACATGACAATGGATAGGGCTGGGCTTAACTCGGTATTCGAAAACAATGTATACTTTCCCAGCTCTGTGTCATTTGTTTTTCAACACATAATACATAATATTAACCAATCGCAAACATATCCACAATCTGGCGATAATAAGCATAGTTTAAGCTTTGTATAATACATGATACAAGATCAGTCACACATAGATAAAGACTTTAATTTACACTGTATTTTATTTTCATAATTAATACAGTATCTAAAACTTAACTGCATCTGAGACCTGATAATGTTAAACATAAATCTTCAATACGTTTGTGCTTTGCTCTCTGAAAAAGGGGTTTAATGCATGTGCGTAAAGTGTTGTTCCTGACTAGCTTGTGCAGTCCGCCAAGGCTTATCAGTGGCGACACTCTCCGCCTAAAATGGATTTTTGCTAAGAAATGCCTTTCTTTACACGAAATATACCATACAAGTGACAAGTGTCGTCCCTGATCAGCCTGTACTGACAGCACAGGCTTCTCTGGGACGACACTTAACGCACATTCATTAAACCCCCTTTTCATAGAGCACGGCCCATTAAAATGTTTATCGCAAACGAAGTTCTTGTTTAAATGATTGCTATTATCATTGGCAACACTGTTATACATTCACTTTGTGTATACAAAGTGACACAAGTCGACTCATTAGGTACGCATTCTTAGAAATATGTCGCAAATGTTGATAATAGGTTACATGTAATAACACAAGCCAATATAAGGTTATGATCTTATTATTGTAGCCGGGAGGTTAAAATAGTGTGCAGTCAGCCCGGGACTCGAACCAGGGACGTTCCGCATACAAGTCTACAGCTGAGCTAGTGCCGCTTAACATCTTTCCAGCTATCCCGCTTAAATTCAGTTCCTTCGGCTGTATTGGTGGAAAGATATTTGACGGCACGGTTTGCTCAGTTGGGAGAGCGCACGCCTTGAAATCGGGAGGTCCTGTGTTCGCGTGCCAAACTGGCTGCACACTTTTCACCACCCAGCTTCATTATGCTTTATGGTTATAGTAAAGTTAACAGTGTCCTTGGTGAATACGTCTGATTATACTCTGTTGTGTCCGGTTTATGCAAAAAACACCGTACTTTGTTTTTTTCTGTTAAGCTGTCAAAGAATTGCTTTGATCTTTGTCAATAGTCCACGACATTTTGCTGCGTTATCCCTCCACTAGACGTTAATAAATACTTTCAGTGCATGGTCTTATTGAAGAGAAATCCTCCACAACATTGGCTACCGGTTGTAAGTCAGACATACCTCTTAACTTTTATTAACAGACTAATATGTGCTTTGCGACTTTCCCCGGGACGTTCATTTCTCATATAATTTACGAATTTACCTTTTTGATGAAATGAAGTCAGTTTTTCGTAAATTTTATTGGCAAAGCTTGATTCTTATTAAGCTTATATAAGTCACATTTTACTCAAGACCACGAAATTATTAGTTTGAATAAGTATGGGCAAACAATTAAATAATAACGGGCCATTTTAAATGGTATTTGCAAATCCAGTTAGGGTCACCGGAACTAGTATCTCAATGATCATACACATCTTACAGTCTATTAACTGTACCCGTCGACACGATGCTCATTTTTTGATTCTCTTCAAGCAACAGGGTTCGGTAAGTTTCGACACATATCTAATAACTTTCTTTAATTAAGGTTAATATTTCCAATTCTGTGCAATAAACATACCATTCCATGTCAACATTAATTGATTTTTGAAATAAATAATTTGTTATCTGTTTAATTGTGGTGTATAAAGCGTCTTGTATGTTTATGCAGTTTGCCTCTTGCTTTAAAAATTGAATAAACTGTTACAATAATTCATATACTGGTAGTTTCCCCGGAGTTTCAATGTGGCTATATTTAATAAAGCTAAGAATATAACACCATAATGTCGCTGTCGGAGTCAACCATGGCGATGTGCTGAAAGCTGCCGGCGGTGCCGTCGGTTTGCGGCAAGAGCAGGAAGTACTTGCTACCATCCGGCTTGAACACCACGGGGCGAAACTGTTTAAAAATAAAAATGAGGCTCGCCATGGGTAAACAGAGCTTAATGCAGGTGCTTTAAGTGTCGTTTCAAATAAGCGTATGCAGTCTACACAGGCTAATCAGGAACGATATTTTCGGCATTTATTCCTTCCTTTAAAGAAAGTATCTTCTAAGCAAAAATTCAATTTAGATGTTTAGTGTCGTTGCTGATTAACATGAGCAAATAGCAAGGAGCTAAAATAATTGCCAAATTATTGTCTTTTGCTGTTAATAGTTGTTTGCCAGTGGTGCTGTATGTTTTGTTTGTTAAACACTAGTACACCTAGGAAATAGATCACCTATAGATATACATTTGTTGAAATAATGCCTGTCATAAGAGTCCATAACATAACACCATTGAATCATTTGTTATAGTTATACTTAGTTGTGTTATTGCAGTTGTTTTACGAGATAATTAACCCTTTCACACTTAGAAGCAAACTAAAAATGGCTATGCGCAAGCAGCATACAACCAGAACTGAGTGCGAGTAACTCGCAGTCTGTTAAGGGTTTATGCTATTTGCTGCTGATCAGTATCTAAGGGTTGGAAATGAAGCTTATTTTTTATTATCTAGTAACAAAGTTTTTAATTAAATTTAACTTTTTTAGGGACTACATATGCGTCAAAATATGTATCTAAGTTGTAAAAATTTATTATTAAATCTAGATTAATTATCTTTAAATTGTATTATCTATTGAGCCCTATTCAACCGGGTTGCAGTCCACAAATCATTAATTCGTCATGAAGGTTCTTTAATATATCCATGCATAACATTCAGCATAAGCGTAATCACGGCGAGGTGATGACATTGTAATATATGTGATTGCGCCTTTAATGTCGGAAATCAGTAAAGAAGAGTGCTTTTATGATATAAAATAACAAACATTTAAGAATTATTCATTTCTTACCAAGTCGACCCAACCCGTTGTTGATTCCACTCTCAAATTCTGAAATACAAATCTCTCTGAAAAGTGTATTTGAAAACGCGACTCTATATGGGAAGTAAATTACATCAATTTTGTAACACACATCAAGGATATATGATATTGATAGCAAATTAAAACAAATTACAACACTGTCATTGACTTTTTTAATCAAACCAGATCGATTCGATCATATTTCCAACAACGTCAAAACGTTTCCGTTTTATGCTTGATTGCAAACATGTATTTCGTTTAATTAGTATCTACATGTATATGTTCGTTGTGAATGTAGCGGTAACGAAGCAACTATTCCGTAGTCGGCAACAATAGCATTTTATAAGTAAACACAGTTTAAACAGCAAATATGTAAAGTATATATTTAACAGATTATATTCAATACGCCAAGTTCATTAACGTGTAATATGTTACTTTATGATTGAAGTATTTCCGGAAGCCTTTTCATGCATGTCTGCAGCGAAGTCAAATTGCAATATTACACACACGTGCAACTTCACCCATAGAATAATTAATAGAAAATCCAGAGGTTGCAAAATTATAAGAATTTTTTTCTTTGAAATTGAACGTTAAATATCGCTGCAACCAAAGATGGTCTTTGACCGCTGAGCCATGAAGTGTTTTAATTAATTCTTAAACGGCTTATTTTTTCTAAACAAAACATCAATACTTTTTCTACATACTCTTAGACACACGCGTTGTGGCTGTTAGAGAAAACATAAGTTGTAAATGCCCAATACAAAATATGTGTTCAGTAAGAGCTAGGGCTAACATGTTATAAACTACCTTTTTGCACGAGGCTCCATTAGCCTCGCATAGTGATAAAATGGACATGTTCTGCGCACGATTCATCCACGTGACCAGCACGTGACTTTCATCCAGCCACGTGACGGCAGTAAAGTAGTAATCGCTGAAAACAAGACGCTTTTATTATTTAATGTTATTTACTTGGATTTGCATTAAAATACAATATTTGCACAGGTAAGTGACTGAGTACCACACGCGAGTATAACGTCATGTCCGTATTTTGTGCTTTTTTTGGTAGTAAATTGCCGTGTCAATTTGTAATGGTTTAATAACCGTTATTTCGAACCTATCTCACTCCATATAGTGAAGACTATTTTAACAATGCAAGGCTGATTCGTTTCGCATCTGACACTCAGCATTGTATAATCAACACATGTAATGCTATAGACATGTTATTAATCCGTTTATTGACTATTTGAAAAAACAACAACAGTAGAACTGAAACAGCATGGCATATTCTGACAACTTAATGAGTCATAAGCTTGTAGAGGCACGATAAATCTTATTAACATTATTAGTAATATTTACATGTTTTTGATCTCACTTGGAACCGGAATCGTTGATGTTGTGTTAGAAAGTAAATGGACGACCTTTAGCACTACTTTCGGATTTGGCGTTCCTGGCTGAAAACAAAGCCCCAAATAATGAATGCTCACAATAATGTATACGGCATGTGATACGAAATGTTACACGATTCTATGTAGAGAAGTGCCCCTTATTAAACGGTACATTGCTAATACTAGTCTGACTGTGAACAGTCAATTGCTATAACAATAGCGTAAGTAAACGTTAAGTATTTGTCATCAAATAAGCAAAAAATACGAATTTTTGATTTTAATGTGATTATTGATTTGTACAAAAATCTCAAATTAATTAGTTGAAACTAATTTGTATTGTTTTACTAAAGAACATTATTGGCTGATATTGAACTATTGATTTAAGCTTCAATCGTCCAAACCGCACTTATTTTTGTAAACATATGTTGTTTTACATTTCCAAAGTCTTCACCTTCGGATAAGATAGATGTTCAGTTCTGCCGAATTCGTCACCAGTGACGTCATACATCAAAATTTCGTACGTCATCACATCTCTGTCGTCAAAAGAGGCGTAAAGGATATACGAGCCGTCGGGAGAGAACCAGAAGGCTGAATTAGAACGCAGTATTTCCTCTGCAAGTAAATACACAAGACCTCAAATGATTTAAATCCACCAACAAGAGGCTAGTTTTAATTCAGACATAATGTACATGTGAATATTCGATATACTTAAGAGTAAGACGGTGAAGAAATATGTTCGCTCGAGTAAAACTCATACGTGACCTTGATTTCTGAGCGACATTAAACCGTTGACGTTGTTTTAAAATTTACTAGCTGTTTTTTCTTTTCTTATTTAAGCTCGATTGCATTTGTTGTTGCTTATTTGCAACGCTCTCGAGTCCAATTCCGGGGTGTCTTTGGGAAATCTTAACAACGCTCCCACAGTAGGAAGCGTTCCCGTGACCTCCAGATCGCTAGGCGGACACCATATCCACTACGCCACGGCGAGCTTAGCTGTTAATCAGCTGTTAATAACCCTTTTAACTATTTTTATCATTTCTATATAATCAAAATATGGTTCATAAGAATAAACACTCATATTTGGTAACTAATGTGTAAAGTTTTAAATACATACTTTTAACATTGTGTGTAGAGGAATAAACAGACAATTGTGTATGAATTCAGTTACGTATATTACATTTTATTGAAACCGAATTAGCACATCATAAAATTTTTGTAAATATTTACATGCACATTTTTATACTTTGCAGTTTCTTAACATGTAATATTGTTCTCTCTTCTTCTACCATTTCAATGACTTAACATGTAATATTGTTCTCTTTTCTACTACCATTCGAATCTAAAGTTTGTTGCTTTAATCTTTATCCAGTATATTTACAAGCAATGTATGCATTAAACCAAAATACTTGTAATACCATATTACCATCGAACCTTCAACATATACATGCGTTTCAATACAATTTCGTCAACTAAGTACCCTACATTAAATACAAATAAACCGCACCTTCATAAACCCAATCTGGGACGCCGTTGAAGATTCTCTCGATGTCTCCAAAGCCATCAAATGTGAGCTGAATGACATCTCTGCGTGTTGGTTCCCGCATATAGTAAAGGTCGTTGTATTGTACGAAAACCTGGGTCAGAAAACTAACGTATATAAATACAGCAGTGACGTGGTATTAAATCACCACCTGGGTCAGATACAGCAGTGACGTGATATTGCAATTCCACCTGGGTCAGAAAACAAACGTATATAGATACAGCAGTGACGCGGTAATGAATCAACACCTGGGTCAGAAACTATTGTATATATATATATATATATATATATATATATATATATATATATATATATATATATATATATATATATATATATATATATATATATATATATATACAGCAGTGACATGGTATTGATTCAGCACCTGGGTAAGACAGCTAACGCATACAGTAAAGGTCGTTGTATTGCACCAGCACCTGGGTTAGAAAGCTAATGTATATACCAGTAAAATAGCAGTGACGTATTGAATGAAAATCTGAGTTTCAACGCATAATGGAAGTAAGAAAACGCTCACGAAGGCTACTTATTTAAAAGAGACCACATGATGACGTTACTACATGTGTAATAATATATTTGTGTGTAAGAAATACTTAATTAAATGAAAACACGAACATTGTCTCAAATAAACACATACCTGAAGAAGTGAAAATTAATGAAATACGTGACTTGTTTTGTGAATCAAAATAAAGAATTTCGACTTAGTACTTGTCGATCAAATCCAAGAGAACATGAAAATGCAAAGACGTTTAAAATAAGTTGTTAATTTCAAAATGTATGTACTAAATTATATTCAATTTGTATCGGCTTTATGACGTGTTGTGATGTGTATTTACACGGTTAAGTGACGCAAACCCCAACATACTTCTTACCAAACTATGCCCGACCGGGGACCAACGCACCGTCTGAAACTGGTCTCCATGATGGCCCACAAGGCTATGTGATTGTCTTCAAAAGTAACATTGACGTTTTAAAAATTAAATCAATTTCTAAAGATACATTACACTTAAATTATCGAGTCTTTACACGGTTGCGCCGTGCTTTTTCAAGCATGACATTTGTGTTATGATTTATTTTATCCCTGGGATGCACAGACGAAACAGATAACACATTTGTGTACATTCACCTTAAATCAATTTAAATGATAAACATTAAGTTTTATTCACTCTCCTGTTTAATGGACATTTTATGTAAAACAATTGTAAATGTTGTTTTACTTGTTACCATATTTCTTTATGCTGAACTAATATTGTTTGAGTCTAATTACCAATCCAAAACCACCATTATCAATATCACAACGACTTCAATCTCAACTACTTAATCTCAAATTTGATGTACACGATTTACGTTGACGTCTAAATGTTGTATCCTTTACTATTTACATGCAATTACTTAAGTGTAAACATGGATAAAATGGCGTTCATTTGAATATATCAGCAAATGGATATTAATTAAATAATAGAACTGTATTGACAGTTTTTAGCAATATTTGATCACTAAATGTCTTATAGCAAACGTGTTTAGTAAAAGGATTTAACTTTTCTTACTTCGTGGTTATATTGATGACTTTATACTTGGATAATGTGGAATGTCGGTAAACCTGCAATAAACATGATTTACATGGTACGAAGATACGTGTTTTGGTCGCCAAGTTGTTTTATATGCTAAAACACTTATATATTTACCATTATGATCCAATCACAAAATACATTTGTATTCGAAGGTAAGGCGGTTATATGTAGAACGGTTGGTAAGAAAACTACAATAACATACATGTATATAACAGGCCATAAAGCTACATGATGAACTCCATTACACTATGAATATTTTAAATATATGGTAAATACAGTAGCTTTAAATAAATGCATTAGATAAGCTTATTCAACTCACGTTATAAATGTTATACTGGAACAGGGCAAACATCCCATCGGCGGATATGCTGAACTGGTCTGTATTCAATACTCTCTAAAATTGTATAAATGCGTTTATTTTACGGAATAAAAGGGATGTAGAAAAATAAATACTCATAGAAAAAGAGGTCGATCAAATTAGCAATAATGAGAAAGGTTGATATAATTAGATTGAGTAAATGAGTGACTGAGTGAGTGAGTGATTGAGCGACTGAGTCGATGCGTGAGTAAACTATTAAGTGAGTGATTGAGAGTGTTTTATAGTGTGAATGCGTGTGTAAGTAAGTGAGTGACTGACTGAGTGCATGAGAGACTAACAAAGGGGTGTGTGTTTGTGTGTAAGTGAGTGAGTGAGTGACTGACGGAGTGATTAAGTATGTGAGCGAGTGAGAGAGGTATGCGTGCTTGACGTGAGAGAGTGAGAAGAGTGTTATAAAACATTCAGATAACGTATTTACAATTAAACAAATATTTGCTAAATATGCAATATACTTAGTTTTATTAAATCGTCATTTTCAAAGCTCTGTGAGTAAATTCAATAGCGATAAGATGTCGATTATGATCATTTACACTTTTGTGTAATATTTTCCTTCGCGAACACGTTTGATGGTTGAAACGTATTTCAACCTGCTAAACATTTACGATTTTCACGGAACGTTTTGAGTAAGTGGCCAAAACTTTAATCGTTGTTATGTTAATTGCTGGATTTATGTTTTGTCATGCAGACAGGAGGGACGCCCGTATTATATAAGGCTTCCAATCTGTGGTCATGCACTGTACAGGCTATTGATCACTTAACTTACATAGGGTCTAAACAATCGCTCTCCTAATAGTGTGTCTTGAGTTTCAGTGTTCTCATACATAACAACAATAAAGTTAGGTTACTTACGAATGAAGAATTATCAAACAAAGGCTGCGTTATGTTTGCCTTGCAATCATACTTGTGGACGCCGCCATCTCTGGATCGATACAAAAATGTATCCTCGCCTGAAATAGAAAAGCATAACCATTACACAAATACATGTAACCATACAAAAATAGAAACACTATATTCGTCTGCAGCTTTAAAAAAAACCGCTTACAGCCCGCTAACGTTAATGTCGAAAACACGCCGTTTTCAGTAAATACATGTCTGTAAATGTGCTTTAAACAATTAAGTTTGTGAGTTTGGTGTATCCATTATAGTCAGGTTCACAATGTCAATAAATTATATTCCGTTCAAAATCATGGTAGATTAGCAAAACTATACATTTTTGGAAAGATTATTACATGGTCAATCTGAAAATCAATGTTTACATTTGCGCTGATACCTGTATGGCCGCCATTTTGGATTTTCAAAATGACCGCCGTAAAAATACATTTTTTACTCTATTTCTGCCTCTAATAACCCTAAAAACTTTTTAAAATATACTAAACCTATGTGTTCAGGTACAAGGAATCCATTGGTTACATAATCAGACTTCTGACTGTAACAGTTCTTTCTTTTTTCAGGAAATATGCATCCAGGGAGCAGCCATTGATACAAAAATATGTTAATATTTTATTTAATAAAAATGTTATTGATACAAAATCCTGTCTAATGCCTTCATCTACACAGGTAGTCATATCATTCACATCTACACAGGCAGTCAATAACCAAATATACACAGGCAGTCAATGGCATCAAACATACACGATTACAGAATATGCCATTTAAAGTTCGTCATCACTGTCATCACTGTCCTGTGTTTCGTATCCGACAATATAGTCCGCGTCGTTTTCACAGTCCGTTCCACACAAGTCCGGTGCAAGTTAAGTCATTTCTTCTGCATGAGCACCGCTGGGTTGAGCAATTGGCTTTGCATTGACATCTGACTGACTCGACAATGGCCTGCGGAGCTGGTAGAACCTTGGTGGTGATAGGGAGTATATGGCCTTTTTCGTCCTGATGGTAGCCATTTTTGAATGGGTCAAACTGCTGTTGCCAAATGACAGTGGCTTGGTACTAAACTCTACTCTGTACTCGCACACGTTCAATGTGCTCCTCAAGTGCACCAGTTGTTGGAGGCAACTTGTTACTTTCTGCCAGATGTTTGCAAAACAGATGCCATCTTAGGTCAGGAATACTTGCAATCTGAATACCTTTTGGGCAATACGCTAGGCATACAAAGCTCTCCAATGTTTCTAATATCTCATGCGTTAGGTCACCATCTTCCGGTAGTTTCATCAGTGCACTGACTACGTCCCTTTCAGCCTTGATGTAGTGTTGAAACCACCTCGTTTTACCCACTCCTGAGAATCGACCAATATTGTCTGCTCCAGTAAACGCGTAGAATATCGGTAATGCTGCTGCCTTTTCTCTTCCTAGCGCTCTCCAGATTGGCCCTACCTCCACGGTTCCTGATACCATCGTCATCGATGTGTTTTTGCAGAGCTTGTCATAGGCTGCAATAGCCAGAACCAGGACGTCTGTATCCGGGGTGAAGAAGACTAACTGTGCTTCAGGACAACGTTGTGATGCTGCCGCTGCTAAGCTGATCATCAGTGTGTCAGCTTCCTCATGTTTGTTTGAGTCAAACTGCATGCTCCGATTGCTTCTAGTGTGGCCTGCTGCTGACGCGATGACTAACTTTGGAGAGTTTGCATTGTACTTGAGTGTTGCCTCAGCAAGGTACACTGTTAGATCAGCTTTCGTCTTTTCATGATAGGAAGCGACCCATTGGTATATGTTTGATGCTTGTGTCATCCGCAATCTGGTATTGAACAGGGTCTTTGCCTTGTCGTTTTTCTCTGGTTTTCTGCTTCAAGGAGTCTGACTTGTACGTGTCGAAGACCAGGATAATCTCATCGGATCCTGCTGTCAAGGTCATGAGGCGGTCATTGAAATGCTGGCCGAGATCTTTGACTGTGATGATTGTCGCTGGTTTCGTTGTCATCTTCTGGACTAGCACCATTCCCTCAACAACAGCGATTCTCCGACTCGTAGATGGTCCTTGAAATGGAGTTACTGCATCGACAATATAATCAGTCTGTTCTGTTGTTTCTGCTGCTTGAGCATCAGTAGGATTTTCATTCGTTTTGCTTTAGTTCTCGAGGCTATGGATCAGCTTTGACTCATTGCATGGAAGGATCGAGCCATCAGGTGCAAACAGTGCTTTAGGGGTAAGAGTGAACTCATAGTTCCCAATAGAATTCTTCTGATCGATGTCACGGTTTGATGTGGCTAGTACCATCAAACGACCGTTCAGGTCTTTCGTTTCTTTCAGATCGACTGACTGGTCACGGATCTTGACTGTTTGCTTTAGGTTTCCTGATATGTACATTTTGTTATTCTGCTTCTTGACTGGTGCCCACAAACTGACGTCTCCATTAATGCGTTCTGCAACGTAATCCTTATAGAGCTTCTGGCCGGTATCATCGATATTCAGAATCTGTGGGACATACTCTTGTGGAACATAAGCATGTGTGATGAAGTTGTAGAGCTGGTCACCCTCAGCAGCGAAAGGATTGCCATGACTAAGTATGGCAGCCTTTATCCGGTCAACATTTTCATGCTCTTTCCTGACGGCACTTGGTTGTAAATGATGATGCTCTTGTGGCTTGTCAGCAGCAACATCGAATTGCTCTTTGAATTCTCCTGAAAGACGTGCCATCTCTGGTGTGGCCAAGAAGAACCACTGACGAGCATTGGCATTATTGGAAATGCCAATTAACCCAGAGTGGATCTTCATCATCCTGTTGATTTGTTCACATGCGTGATCTGCTCCAATAGAGACAAATGGGATGACACTCTTGGTGACAGATATGTTTCCGTCTTGAAGTTCACGCCAGGTTTGTGGATGACTTGTCTTCAACTCATGCATGTCTGCGATGTACCGTGGCCAGAGACGCTTGTATTTTATTCGATCCAAGGCGAAGAACAGCTTGCTTAGTGCCTCCCCTGCTTGAAGGTGGAGAACAAAATCTGAATTCCTGGATGCCTCGACAAAGTACAAGATGGTTTCAACTCGATGGATGTAGTTCATCAAGGACTTGAACAGCGCGTTTGTAGATTTCTGTGCTTCCCACGTTTTCAGCTGTTGAATGACATCTTCGTTGGTGAGGGTGTGCAGAAGCTCGTCATTGGCCATAGTCACGGCTCCTGGATTTGTGCTTCAAACAACTGCTGTTTTTGCACAAGCTTCGTGGGCCTGATCTGCTGGTATCAAGCAAATGGATTTAAGGTTGGGCTTCTCTGTGAAGAATTGTTCCAGGACAAGTACATATAGAGGCTTAGAGCCATGTAAATATGGTTGTGCCCCCGAAGGGTTCTCTTGAAGTGGGCGCACTTGAGGATCTGTCTTGTTGTGGCAGAGCCGTATACATCAGCCTCAACCAATGCATCGTCTATCCCTGAGTTTTCTATGGAGGTTCCTAGAGCTCTCAGCGCAGCCATCACAGTATGTAACTCACCCAGTCTGGGGACAACTCCTCCTTTCAGATCAAGTCTTGCATCCAGCAACTGCACTGCCTTCTCGTACAAGGCCGTGTCGAATGTAATCACTGTAGGGAATTCTTCACCAACGACCAGCGTCTTCAATTCTGACGCTTGCAGGATCACAGTCAGCATCGTAGACCACTCGTGTGCAACTTCTGGCAGCAGTGGTAGTGCACCAACTTGGGTTAGAGATTGGCCAACCAACACTAGCGATTTGAATCCTGCCCAACCTGTTAATTGGCTTCGTTCTCCATTCTCCTTTGCTCTAGAAAGAGCAGAAGCTATTACCCAACCTAGGTTGGTCAGTTCATATGATGCAGGAACACCTGTGTTGTCGACCACAAACTTGTTCGCTCTCCTGTCTGGCCCAGGCTTTGGTTTGCTGCATGGCTTGATGGGAACATGATACGGAAGAACCGATAGGTTCTTTGCCTCACGAGGTTCCAGGCTGGGTGCGATGGTTTCTCCAGTAGCATTGCCTTTTGATACACAGCTGTGATTGTCCCATGTGTGGTTCCTTTCCCATCAGCTGTGTCCTCTGCAAAGTCAGTGTTGTCAATAGCAAAGAACACAAACGACCCTTTCTTGAGGAACGGTGGTACATACAGGCCATTGAACTCTCTTGTATTTTCTACAACAGCATTGGCAATTGATGTTTCCAGGAGCAGGGCACGCCTATAAGGTACACAATAGTCATGTTAGTGGAGGAGGTGCACCAACTTCTTGTTTCTGGTATCATGGTGAACACTAAGTGCCAACCCTAGAACCTGTGGATTTTCTCGTACAGACTGTGTCCGGAATGTGGCCAGTGCATGCTAGGGTTTGTGTTGTACCTGCCTTCGGGTCTTGAAAGCATACATTATGTTCTGACTTATGGTCAGTGCTGATCTGTATCTCATTAGTGGCGCAAGAATAACAGCTTCGATGCCACATTGCTTTAGCTTCGAGCATCGTTTGTTTTGTGCAGTCCTGGAGACGTCTTTGAAGGGTAACATATTCTCCATCCTGTACGCTGGCTCTGTCGGCCACTATGTCCAGTAACTTCTGGTACGATTCTGTCCTGGGATTTAGAATAACTGTCCCTTTGTTATTGTTTTTCTCCTGGCAAATGGTGCACAGTTTCCAGCCTGTAGACTCCTTGGACGTGCCCAAAGACAACGTGCTTCCATCAGGATCTTCACTCATGATGAGCTATGCACTGAAAACACAAAAGAAAAAACCCCACTATATACACCTCCACCAATTAGATAGTGTAACATAAATACTGTAATAAAACTAACACGTGAGCAGTGTATGTACTTTTATGACGGGCAAATGAAATGACTTAATTAAAATATGAAAACAACATTTTGATTGGCCAGCTTGTATATATACTAAGGTAATATAATGAGCATAGAGTACGTAGGTTTATTATATATGTACTCTATGCTCATTAGTTTCACTCAATGTAAATATCTCTGTCATCTACGGCTTTTACTTGTAATATCTCTGCACTGTTGCGCTCTCATCCTAACAGAGTAATAATAGTTATAGACTCATCCTCATAACATATAGGTAAGAAAGCGAATGCATAGAGAAGGGCGAAATATACCAATATATATATATTCAATATACATATATATAATATATATACTCAATATACCAATATACCAAAATATTAACATTTTTTGTATCAATGGCTGCTCCCTGGATGCATATTTCCTGAAAAAAGAAAGAACTGTTACAATCAGAAGTCTGATTATGTAACCAATGGATTCCTTGTACCTGAAAACATAGGTTTAGTATATTTTAAAAAGTTTTTAGGGTTATTAGAGGCAGAAATAGAGTAAAAAATGTATTTTTACGGCGGCCATTTTGAAAATCAAAAATGGCGGCCATACAGGTATCAGCGCAAATGTAAACATTGATTTTCAAATTGCCCATGTAATAATCTTTCCAAAAATGTATAGTTTTGCTAATCTACCATTTTTCTGAACGGAAAAACATAGTAAACCAGACTATTAGTCTAGAGTCTTTATTGAAGAAGACTTTTTGGTACTGAATCGCAACATTAATACAAACTATCTGAGTGTGAAGGAGCAAGACAAATTGTTTCAATCCATACTCGATTTGAACTTAAAACTTGTTGTATATAAATCAGACGAACAGTAATGGGTGTTCCGTAATTAGCGACGGACTTAATTCAAATTGTTTAGTGAACAGCTAATGGAAACATCGTAAATATTTATAATAATTACGCATACAAACTACTTAAGACTTTGTAAATTCAATAATTATTTTTACACCAGTGAAGGCAACCGGCACAAATGCAATATAAATGAGGTGAGCTCTTATGAAATTCTATGAGCATTCTTGAAAGCGTATACATCAGCCATCGAGTGTGTTAAAAATTGATATTTCAAAAGATTAGAATCGTTAAAAACGTATTAAATTAAAAGTTTTCAGGTATGCATGAATACATGTCAATTTGTTTTGACGTCTCTTATATAATTTATACAACTACCGAAAATAAAACTTATTGCAAATGTTGGAGCATCTTTATACTGTCGTAAATATCGAATTTTTATAGATTTGATTTTATGAGACACCGTATTACAGTTGTGGACATGAACGGAAGCTATTTGATGACAATTACATTTGGTTGATTTTTCTTTTTATTAGTCAATCCATATATATCAAGCATTTATTACATCCCGACCAACGATCGTACAGCACCTCTAACATCCATCAAGATAAACAACCAGCTTTTGTTTAAACTGAACTATATGCGTGATGTTGACTCACATCAGTTGTTTTCCGTGCGGAACATTGATTGAAGCTCTTATTAATCATATATATATATATATTGCACATATTGCTACTGTAGCCTTTCAGAATAAGGAACTGTGTTCAAATTACCAATTGTCGTAAAAGTGCAAACACAACATTATACAAGTAGCTCATTAAACTTGACTTCAACATGATCAATGAAAAAACATATACTAGACAACACACTAATACTAGACGCACTGCAATAAACATTGGATTAATTATTCAAATACATTCGAATTTCGATTGTAACTAAAAAACTACCTATGCAGTGCATCTGTTTTGTTAGCATGTTTTAAAACATGTTGCGGACTGAGCAGTTAGGTTTTCATGTAGTTGAATGATTGCATGTGCATGAAATATACACAAAGTCAACCTTCACCTGCGCCAGACTATGAAAAACCTTATGATACCGTGCAGATGTTTTTTTATAATTTACGGTAAACAACCAATTCCAAAACAATGAGGCAACAAAAAACTGCACTTGAAACCACACAACATGCAATTTAAACAAACACCTAAACAATGAATGAATATGAGAGTTTCGTGAGAGTACATAACTTATTCATGGCAACTCCACAATAAATGTTCAATTTAAAAGATGCAATCTTACCTTTAATCATAATAGGATTGAACGTTTTTGGTTCATATTCGCCTTTGATGAATCCTCTAAAGTCTAGCTTCTTTTTTACGAGCTCATCTACTGTCTCTGTTAACAGTGAACTGATATTAAAAACGGAGTTGATCATTGCATCGAAGAACATTGTATCAGTTGTTAAATGTATACATTATAAGTGATTTACCCCATTCTAATGCACGCATTATTGAAATAATAATTATTGTTTAAGTCAGTGTAGGGAACAACGTGAGTACATCTCAAACACGCTGTAGTAACGTCATTTTGCTTATTAACATGAAGCCATTGATGTTCAGCGTGGTCTTCAACCACGTTATTTTCATGACTTTCTACATAAGACAGACAACTAGGAACGTGATGATCAACAAGTATTGTTAAATACGGTTAAGTCTATTTGCTGCGGACAAAATCCTTGACCACGTTACAAAGGCACGTAGGTTTCGGTCTTCTAGCTTCTTAAAAAAGCTCTCTGAATTCAACACTAACCTGTATGCTTTATATATACAGTATGATATTAAAACTTATGATACATTGTTTGTAAAGCAGTGCAAAGTTGTTGATATTTATTTGTAATAAAGCTGTCGGTATAAAATGTCGTGATATAATGTCGTGAATAGACAACTAGACTTAGTACTCTGTTCATACAATATCGGTGATGGTTTTTCAATACGAAATATCTCAAACATATCAAGTCAGTACAACTGCTGGCGCGGCGACAAACCAACTACGTCAACATTAAAAACCAACTCTCACAAAATTATTTGTCGTAGAAACATTCTGAGGACATACTTAAGAGTTCAAGTTCAATTTACTATTTAGTCGAATCGTAGGGGTCCTTTCTTCATCCAAGTATTACATATTGACCGTGCTATGTGAAAAGGGGGTTTAATGCAATACAATCCGCACAGGCTTATCAGGGTCGACACTTTCCGCCTAAACTGGATTTTTGCACAGAAGGATCTTCCTTTAAACGAAAAATACAATAAAATCGGAAAGTGTCGTACGTGAAAAGCCTGTGCGGACTGCACACCTAGCGATGCTCATATCAATTCGTACAAATGCGCTTGGCGTTTATCCTTACCGATTGTGCAGAAAAGTATATGAACTACTGTTAATAGCTTCGATCAGATTGGCTATTGTTGGCTATCTTAACGTGACCTGATGCAATCGGCTTAGATATTCACCAAACAATTCTTAGACATATCTTAGACTTAAGAATAAGAATACAAATATTCGTTTAATAAACATATTAAAGAGGGGCTTCAATTTTGCGTAAAACTTGGAATTCATCACCTCTAACAACACATAACCTGTTATGGACATTGTGTATTTCAGATATGAACCATTGGTATCCTACTCATATCAGAATTGAGAATGTTCTCCGGGATCTAAGTATGTTTTAATTATTGTTAAGTATTTATCCAGCCAATTGATAGTATAAAACGACAAAAAGTTTTAGTTTATTTATAAATTGTAACTAATCATTCTTACTAGGTGTGACCAGAATGGTTGCAGTAACTATCAAGGCGATGATGGTCAAGATTACCAACATTGCAATGATGATGCCTCGCCAGTTCCTTTCTCTTGGGTTGTACCCACCAGTTCCTAAAATAGATAACATATACGATTAGTTTGAAATTTACTATACTATAAATGACAGAACCATAATCATATAAATGATTTTTTGCATCAAAACTATTCATTTCACCACTATCATAATGACCCAATTCATATTGTCTTCAACGTCCACTTCATTGACATTTCTTATCGACAAAATCACTCAAATCAGCACATGCTCATCATGATCGTCTTCATTATTGTCATCTTCTTTGGCAATGTACTCTTTCATGCATTACAATTATTTATATATCATCATATAAAACATCTCAATCATAAAACAAAAACATTATCATTATCGGCATAGTTGCCGTCTGTGTGGTCTGATGTTTTCATAAGCATCCCTGTCTTTTGCAGAGTTGGTACCATTCAACAAAAGTACTCATTTCTCTGTATACATTTAATTGTCTTAACTGTTACTGAACGCACTAGAGCGGCCATTCCAATTTAACATTGTTAAAATATACAAGATTTGTAACAGATAAAATAACACACACTTTGTGTTTTTGGGTGTAGAAAGAACGTGATCTCCATATTCTTCAAACCTAGCTTATGAATGTTTTAGATTTGGAAAGATAAACATTTAATTTTTAATTGTTATGTCATCATAGAATCCACCGTTGTTGTCCGACGCAATTTAAATTTGAACTTGCATTTAGCAGAAGTCGGCGTTTTGCGTGTATTAGCCGTCTCCCAACTTCAAAGGGTGAGGTCAAAACTAGAGGTTTAAGGTCATATTTTAGAATGTGTGGAAATCCGTGCCGTATGTACACACGTCTTGTTGTGTTCTATTCCTGAGTATGCTATTCTTAGATTATAGAGAAAGTAATTACATATCATATTTGTATCCTATATACTATTACGATTACGCAAAAGCAGTGTGTTATACAAAATAATTGGATGTGCATTCGCCTTTAACCATGACAACTCAGTGACAAATACGAATACGGTCCGTACCATTTTATAGATTAGGCATCGTTATCAATTATATGGGCATTTTGCCTATGGTCAGGATCATGCTTATTGGACATAGATATCACAGCGAGTACAAATGTGCGCGACACATAATCCTACATTTCTGTCGTG